>NC_083103.1:31458894-31586285 GCF_949774975.1 Lagenorhynchus albirostris
AAAGGGTCTAGGATGGGATCCTAGAATCTTCATGTATTCCAAGTATTCTGGTGATTCTAATTCAAGTGCTCTGTGGGCTACACTCTGGCTTTAAGAACTACCTCTCTAAAAACACTATCCTCCCAGTTGATATGTTTCTGCCCTGAATGACACTGGCAGGATGAGACAGTCACCTATTTCAATCACACATATGGATTTTTTTCATAACTAGATTTAGAGAGTACAATTTAGAGCAGGCACTGGACCTTCCAAATACTTTACATTTCTCAAAGACTGGCAGAGAGTTGGGCACAGAGTAGACATCTAATAAACACGAACAGTTGATGATGGTAACAACATAACTATAACTAGTCATGTGGCAACTGGTCATAGTTCTAAGCATCTCAAGAAGTTAGGATCTCTAATTATATACTTCTAACTGAACAAAAATCTTTTTACGTAGTAGCCTGTCTTCTAATTTTTGATCAGAGATAGTCTTCTGGGCTGCAATTAGTTGGATGTTCATCCTTTACCCCAAGGTCAGGGAACACACAGCCTATTCTTTGGATTTCCTTGCATATCCTTAGTAGTCATGCTCTTCATTTTTTGAGACAAAGAAATAATCATTGTAAAGCCCAGCTCATAAAACCCCAAACCACCCATGACGATGAAGAGCTTGTTTTTATGCTGACCTTAGCACAACGAGAATTTCAGCAGAGTGGTCAGTCATTTCTGAGTTCTAGAACATATCCGGAAAGATAACAATAGACAAATTCTCTAAAAAGTGCAGTGACTGAATGTGTGTGTGTGTGTGCATGTGTGTGTGATCATATAGTTTGATGGGGATGTTACGTAATATTTATAATGGGTTTATGTTTACTCCTCTGACTACTACTGAATGTTGTAACACTTTTTGGAAAATATAGCATTTGTTTGGGATCGTATGAGACCTTAAAAATCTGTTATTCTAAGGAAAGTACAATAGTTTATTGTCTTCTGACTCAGTTATACTTCAGTGGAGTAGATTTATTTTCATCTGGTATCAGGGAGACATGATACTAAGAAACCTTTGAGGGAAGATATTTACTTTAATAGTGTGAAATGCAATAGACAAGGAACCATAAGACCCAGCTTCTCATCTTCATTTTTGGTAATAAGTAGCTGTATGACTCTGAATAAATCATTTCAAGTTAATTTTCAGCTATAAACAAAAGAAAACAGAGAGGATGCTTACTTGCCTCAAAATGTTACTGTAAATCCATAGTACACCAGCACCTTGCTAAGATGTTTGGATCTCTTAAAAATAAGAATTTAGAGAAGGAAGCAAGTCTCTTATGGAAATAACTCAAAGGCAATTTTTAAAAATATAGCAATCATGTCAGCTTCTAGTATTTAATGACAGCTGGTCAAAAGTTAGGATTAGTTTACTAGAAATCATTTGAATTGAATAAGCTTCCTAATTTAAACAGGAAAAAAAATGATTAAAAGATTCTGCAAGTGCCTCACCAAATATATAGAACACAATTGAAATGAATATAGTCATTATTTAAAATCAGCATGTTAACAGTTACTTTTCAATAGGCCAAGTAGTCTTTCCTAGCTTATCAAGTTACTTGTAAATGCATTTTTTTCCTTACAAAGATATCAGCTCAACCATTCTGAATTGAAAATAGCAAATTAGTCTGTAAGTTAGTGATCTATAAATCTATATTTGAAATATGATGAGTGATTATAATACTATTTAATTTCTCCATGCTTCACAATAGTATTGGGAGAGTAAAATGAGATTAGAAGTGCTTGGTATGCAATTAACATAGTAAATATTATTGTTTTTGCTATTTTTCATTATAATCATAGCAGCAATGGTGGTACTCATACTTGTAGTAGTATAGTGGCAATAACATTTGGAATTGGAGAAAGTCTGGATCTAAGTTCTTGGTTTGCCACTTACTAAAATTTCACTATAAAGTATCACTGTTAGATATGCAGTTTCTTTATTTGTAAAACTGGGAGTAATAAAATGATTTGATATACATAGTGGTCGAAAAATCAAATGTAAAAGAGCTCTGTAAATTATGAAGTTCTTTGCATATGTTGACACTCATTATTGTTATAACTTACATGTAAACAGATATTTTGTCTTTGCCCATCTTTATATTATTGGCTTTACCAAGCTTAATGATGCCCTTTGGAAATGTTCTAATTCTAATTGTTTTCATTAAGATTTTTTATAATTGTCAGTGGCCTTCAAGGTCAACTAATCTATTCTAGATATTGTGTAGATTAGGAAAATCATCCAGGAGAGATGTTAAAACCTTGCCTAAGGTGACATAGTTTGTTGGTGACTGAGTGGAATCCTATCCTGATTTTTTATTAGAGTTCTCCCATTACTTCATTAGTTATATAATTTATTCTTTAACACTAAATCTCCAAAGCAAACCTTGCAGGATGTTAGGAAATGTTCTATGTAAAAGCGTTCTAAGGTCTAATAAATGTGCAATTCTAGATTAAATGAAATTAAGAAACTTAATCACATACATTCTTGAATATGATAGACTGTATTTTCTGAAACTCTAGAAAAATGTTATACTATCTATTATGGCCAAAAGCTTTTCAACCACTGAAAAAATTTTTTAAAGATTATGCTATTAGCTAAGTGAATTATGGATCACATTGATTGAAATGTTACTTTATCACACTGGAAGTTATATGACTACCAGTGGGACATACCTGTTTTGGAAGGAATAACAGATGAAGGACCAAATGATCTTGAATTCTTCGGAATTAGCACTGCATACTTACCACCACTGTGAAGTATTTATATCAGTACTTATGTGAATTATATCTATACTGTTTCAGTATGCAGCCCATTGTTCCAATTGGATGTTTACGGGTACTGGCTTTTTTTCATATAACTGGGATAACTGACACAACTTTTTTTTTTTAATAATGTAAGATTTTATGTAAAGAGGTTATTATCTAATTGTATTGAGGTACTTAAATTCTAAAGGAATGTCACATCCGCACCATGTAGCAATAGGTTAATTTGGAACTAGAAAAACAATTCATGAAAAATAGAAATAGGTAGGAGACCCTGAGGAGCTGGCAAAAACAAACAAAAAACAGGCATTCAGAAGTATCAAGGATACAGAAAAAACAGATGTAAAGACAGAGCAGTAAGTCAACCTAATTGAGAATTAGACATCCATAGAGGCAGACACTAGACAAGGGGAGAAGAAATCTTTTAAAATTGCATTCAGGTTTGCTTCAGTCAGGAATAGTCATGTCTTCTTTCTGGTCTATTATAGTAACTATAACATGAACAAATGTTCTGCTTCCTAAATTGCGGGCCTCTAGACTTCAAGTAGAGCCAGTCAACAAAAAGTCATGAAAATCAAAGGCATAATTAGGTTTAAATAAGTTTTACGAATTATAGATGTATAACAGATTGTCACAGAAAATTAAAGATGTGTAGATTTTATAAATATCTATGAATCAGTGGTAACCACTGTTTGTATTTATGTACACATAATTAGTTTCTTATTGTTCACGATGGCCCATGTGTCAAATGTGTACCACTGATCTCACAGCAGGGAATGATCCATTGCTCCAATACAGATTTCTTAAGGTTAAGGAAATATTTGTTGATTGGCTAGTAGTGTGACATGGAAATAATAATGTTACCTAACTCTCCATAGGGCTGAAAGTGAGAAATTAAATATGTAAATATGTGTACATATATATTTACCAAAGTATGTCAGATATAAACATATGTTTATACATAAATATAAACATTATAGATATAAAACAATTAGAGCACTGCCTGATACACAGGAAATTATATATATGTGCTTGTCATTAATACCACAAAGGGGATGATGACCACGATGGCCATGATGATGAAATGCTCACAGGCTTACAAGTCATTTAAAGCACATTCCAGAGTCCGGACAGGAAATTTATATCCTCATTACCCATTACTGATTAAATCCATTTCTGGAACACAACAAAGCATTTTTCTCCCACGTGACTTTTTTAAACTTAATTTCCAAGTTGTGTTAAGGAGGAAAAAAGAACACTAAGCTTACAGACAGAAAACAGATTAAGAGCTCTTCAGTTTCCCTCTGTCTGTGCCACCTCCCCAACACACACACGCACTCACACACACGCACTCACACACACACACTCACACACACGCACACTCTCTCTCACTATATGTATGTGACTTTGGTCCAATTAAATTACTTCTCTGAAATTTGAATTTTTCTTCTAGGGAATAGAGTTTAAGATTAATGAAATCT
Organism: Lagenorhynchus albirostris; assembly: GCF_949774975.1. NCBI lineage: Eukaryota > Metazoa > Chordata > Mammalia > Artiodactyla > Delphinidae > Lagenorhynchus > Lagenorhynchus albirostris. The sequence goes on from NC_083103.1 coordinate 31,463,175, forward strand.
ACCTCATAGATGTCTTGTGAGAACTATTGAAATTCTGTAGGTATGAGTTACCGTCAAGGTATTAAATAAGTGAAAGGTATAAATACTGCTTTTGCTAACAATGGAACACATTTCTTTTTAGGCAGACCTGTTCAACTTTCTATGGACTAACATTTGTCTCTTATACTTTATTTTCCCATGCTAGGAGTATGTGCATATGAATGTTAAAAACATACTGCCACACCACTGAGATTAAAAGGACACAGCTCTTTCCCTACTTCTACTATCAGCTTATTTTCATTTTCATATAGACATCCAAGCACTAACTCTAAATCGTGAATATTCAATTAATATATTTTGAATGAAAGGATACAACTTGATTTTATTAGAAATAGGGCAAAAAGGTCTAGCATACAAAACAGATTCTAGAACGCTCAATGCTCCATAAAAGTTTCAAATGAAAAACAAATTCCGGGTACCTGTTATCATCAGGTAACTAATTGTGTAATAATTTCTACATAATATTTTGGCTGTTAAAATACATGTATAATTTGATTTAAGTAAATACCACATATGACAGAAAATTCATTAAAAGATAAACTTTACTGTACTAATTGGTAATTCACGGAATCATATTTATTGCATATGTATCATGCACAGACACAAACAATTGTGAAATGGCAATTACCCTTAAGAAACATAATTTAACAGGAGAGGAGCCATGAGCATATGTATTTACAAAAAAAAAAAATTGAATGTGAGCATTTAACACATAGAACCAACATTTTGTAGAAGTTTAGCAACAGGAAAAACTCCTTTATACAGAGAGTTAACCATAGGTATTTGGGAATAAAACAGTATTTTATCTCAGTGAGATCTTAATAGAGGCAGGGAGAAAGAATTATTGGAAATTATTTTGAAAGAATAATATGCACACTGACTGAAAGTGTAAGTCATTCTTGTAGGATACGTGTAGGTTATATGAGGCTGGAAAAGTTTTGGAAAAAAACAGATTTAGATCCTAGAGCACCAGGTTTATAACCTAGGTCACAGAGAATTATAGAAATTGTAAACAAAAGTGGAAATAGGTCAGACTTGTACTTACAAAGGACTATGTGGCTGTCAATGGGCAAGAGGCTTGTTATAGAGAACCTGGAGGTGAGATCAGTTAGAAGTCCACACAGGTGCATGCACTAGGGGGAATGAAGAGGGCCAATCTTTCAGTCCCTTAGGCAGGCAGTCAGGGAGTCAAGGCAAAAAAAACCTTTTATTGCCAGGCACCCTATTGAGTACTGGGGCTACAGTGCTGGTCAAAGAGGCGGAGAAGACAAATACTAAACTAATATGCATACAAATAAACACAAACTTTATACTGCAATATATGCTAAGGGGTTATTGACAGAAAAAAGGATGTAAGAAGGAGGAGGTGTTTTTAGGAAGTTTTGCTTAGTTGTGTTGAATCTGAGGCACTGCCAGGATATCAGTGAGGAAGTGTCTTCCAGGCTCTGGGTTTATACCTAAGCTATAGATGTGCAGGTCAACTACATAAAGACAGCATTTCAATCAATTGGAATAGATGTGCTGTGACAGAGATGACTAGAAGATAAAATATGTTGCAAAGAATATGACTGAACTGGCAAATACTTTATAAATTTTATCTTCCTGTCCAAGTTTCCTATGTTTACTTGTAAAGAACTGACTTTTTCACTTTATGAAATTGTAGGTTCAATACCCAGGAAGACTCTCAATTTAAGAAATAAAAAAACAAAAGCATGGAAATCTCTTTTCTTACAGTTGAAAGAAAATGTACAAAAGATTGTTATATCTCCTGATTGTAGAACTGCCTATACTGTAAAACAAGTCATACAAGACAAAAGAATCTATGAACAAAAAAATCAGTGATTGGTTGGGAGTCACATAAAAATTCTTTTTAAACACCTCAGAATAAATAAATGTGCCAAATTCTCTTGGAATAATCCTCTGGTTGCCAAATGGAATTTATTATTTCTACAAATATTTTTCATTGGACAAAGATTAATGTCCAGTAACATCAAAAGCTATGAAGGTTCTGCTTAACTTTTACATTCACATTACACTGCCTTGTAAAGATGATCATCTAAATCATAATGGAAATTTCCTTTAGAATAACATTTAAGTATTATTGATTTATTATACAAAATTTTTCTACAAAGCACAATTTACTATTGACATCTCATTAAAAACCAAACCCTCAGAAATTTTTGATGAATGCATACTATTAGTGTATAGCATTATTTCCTCAAAATTGCAGAGCAAGGAAAACTGAGATTCTGAATAAGTAAAACCCAAAGATATCAAAAAAGAAATTCTTCGCCTTGAATTCTATCAACACTGTCAGCTAACACAGAGTCCAAGTTATAAAATAACATAACCAAAAGGAATATTATCTTGTTCTTAATGAGAAAGTAAAACATATATTATCCTTTATGTAATTATGTAAAAGGAAACAGAAATAAAAGAAAGGAATGAAAGATGGCAGGACTTTTTTTTTTTTTTTTTGCAGTTTATGGATAAAATCCCTGATTCCATCAGTCATCCCAAATAAAACTAAGCCTTGATAGGCTTGAGTGTTCAGACAAACAAAATCTACTTCACTATTAACTTTTTTTTTTTTTTTAGTTCACTGAATTTGTTTTCTGACACTTTATTCTATTGGCAAACCCTCTGTTCTTTTTTATAAAAATTTATTTATATCGTTCAGGAAAAAATAACTCAAGAAACAAATTGGCATCAGCTATACCACTGCAAAGTAAATGACATCAAGATTTATTTTTTATACATCTGACATTTAAAAAGTACAGATGTAAGTTAAGATACTCAAAAATATCAATCTAAAGTTTAGCTTACCAACAGGGACAGAATTCGAGTGCTGAAGTTCCAATTGACTAGAATCACCAGAAAGTTCAGTCAAGCAGGTTAAAGTAAAATCTGGGCTGGAATCATGCTCATGTCTGAAGCATTCAGGAGAAAGATAATCCAGTTCAAACTTCACAGCTGACATTGCAAAATTCTTAAAGAGCTATCTAAATCAAAGTTTAAACTTTGATTCAAATAGTTCAAACTACTGAAGTTTTAAAAATCATAGGAGGGGGAAAATCACTGTTTTATAATCAGTAACAACCCCAGGCTTTCCAATAATTATTTTCACTTGGAAATCTAAAAGAGATAAAACATGCAGAGCTGACTCTCTAAGAAGTTTTCTGTATTCACTCCTTTCCTAAGCAATTGACGTCAATAGGATGGATGGATTTTACAGTTGTTTTTCTTGAAGATATCTTGCTGCCTTTAAATGATAGCAGCGCTAAACCCATCTCAGAGAGGCTGCGATAGAAAGTAAAATGAGCTAAGTGAAGACATAGCCAAGGCAGCAGAGAGATGCTTTTAGTAACTTGGTATTAGAAGGTCTCAATCACATATCTCTGTACAAAAGATCAGCTGGGTGGGGCTAAGGACTGTCAGAGAATGTAACTTTATTCCACTGGGCAGCTCATCAGAGGAATGTCTTAATTTGGAAGGAAGTTAATTCTAAATTATATTTCCTGGGTCAGGATTGTGAGACTGTAGTCCTGATGCTTATTGAAATATGCCTGTGATTGTGGAGAGTAAAAGATGAGTTAAACTGAAAGGCTCTGCACAACAAAAGAAACAATCAACAAAATGAAAAGGCAACCTACGGAATGGGAGAAAATATTTGTAAACCATGTAACTGAAAGTGTTTAATATCCAAAATGTACAAAGAATTCACACAATGTGACAGCAAAAGAATCCAATTAAAGAACGGGCAAACAACCTGTATGTCTTGGCCAACAAGTACATGAAAAGGTGCTCAACATCACTAATCATCAGGGAAATGCAAATAAAAAGCACAATGAGATATCACTTCACACTCATTAGAATGGCTATTACCAAAACAACAAAACAAAACAAATAAACAAGAAATAACACATGCTGACAAGGATATGGAAAAAAAGGAACACTGTGCACTGTTGGGGAAATGTAAATTAGTGCACTGTTGGGAGAATGTGAATTAGTAAAGCCACTATGGGAAACACTATGGAGGTTCCTCAAAAAATTAAAAAAAAATAGAACGACCATATGATTCAGTAATTCCACTTCTGGATGTATATCCAAATGAAATGAAATCACTATCTTGAAGAGATATCTGCACCTCCATGTTCATTGCAGCATTTTTCACAATAGACAAGACATGAAAGCTACATAAGTGTCCATTGATGGATAAATGGATAAAGGCAATGTGTTGTATACACAATGGACTACTATTTAACCATTTATTTCTTCATTCAAGTGAGTATTTATTGACCCTGTATTAGGTATTAACTTAGATACAAAAATTTGTCAAGGCAGGCTCACTGGAAAGGATGTGGGCTGGATATGGTCTCAGTGGGAAAGAGAGGTGTGATTGACTAGAGATTTTAATTATGACCATGGTATTAGGTATGGCAATAGATGTGCTACACATGAAGAATGGCAATTTTACTTCCTATGTTCAGCACTCTTTGAGAAAGTAAAATATATATAATAGGTTTGCAAATCCATTAATATAAAAGGATTCTGGACAAAAAGTGACATGTGAGAGTTAGAAGGTGAGAGTTAGAGTCATAGCTAGGTTCCATAACTTAACAGAATGCAACATGGCATGATGTACACTCCATAAAGATTTAGAGAACTCATCAAAGTCAAGGGAGATACAAATTATGTTTCTCAAGCCTTCACATGCACCTGCATTTCTTGAATATACTGTTATGTCTAGAGTATGAGTTTCTAAATCTTTCTGCTTTCTTTACCCTCACAGACGATTAATGCCTCATCTTGTGCTCTAAAAATGTGATTTGATTCCTCTTAGCTCTTGGCTTTAAGCCTTCTACACATTACCTACCTTTTTTAAACATATAGATTGGCTCTTAAAAAAAATCTAGGAATTAATTTAGAATTGTCATCTGTTGCACATAGTTGTTTTATACTATTGCCTTCATTTAGACACTATAAAAATTTTAATTACAAATCTTAACTTTTTTTAATTACAAAAGTATCTCTCTAGTTAACATGAAGTAATACCTCCAACTCACTGTAATAGAACTGTATTGTGAAAGATGCTTCTTTTATTTAATACAGCAGTGAGTCTGTAAACTCAGTCTCCTACTGCCATTCCTTTCATATAGAAACATATTACCTTTTACTTGGACTACTGCTTTCATCTCTTATCTGATATCTCTGCCCTCATTTTTAATTGAAGTATTACATACAATATTAAGGTAATGAATCAACATTTGGAAATATAGCAAAATGACCACCACAATGAATCTAGTTAATATCGTCACCCTAGTTACGATTTTTTTTCTTGTGATGAGAACTTTTAAGATCTACTCTCTCAGCAACTTTTTAATATACAGTACAGTATTGTTAACTATGGTCACTGTGTTGCACATTATATCCTTATGACTTATTTATTTTATAACTGCAAATTTGTACTTTTTGACCCCTTTTATCCATTTTGCCTACTCTACTCCCCACGGCCCTTATTCTAAATTTAATTAATCTGTCATTCAAACTTCCAGTTAAATAGATTCTCTTTGGGAGTGGTCAAATTTTTAACTTTAGATGAGTTTTTAAATCTCAAAAATAGTTCAAGGAAGAAAATTTTTAGATGCCTACATTCTTACCCTCCAGAATTAACCACCTTGAATATTTTGACACAACTGTTTTCAGAGATTTTTTACAGATTTATAATTTTGAAAAATTATAATAATAGTAATAACTTATTAAAATAATTTCCACTGGAAATAATAGCTCATTACAGATAAATCTGATACTCTCCTTTGACCTTCACTAGCCCAATGTCATTCCTTCACCCCATTCACCCCAGCACTTTCTAGGGTAAAATTCAGAGGAGGAAATTATTCAAACCCTTTAGCCAAAATAAAGTTATTCTCATATCCATTCAGGATCCACAGTTTTATAAAGTAGTACACTATGGTCCCCTAGCCTTAAATACTAAGTCTAAACACTTGTTGCATTTTCTATTCCAGAACATACTTATATCTGAATAGTCCTACCTTCTTCCTTTGATATAAAAATCTGGCTTGAATAGGCCCTTTTGAAAATATTACAGCATCTGCGATGCTTTCCTTTATTCATTAGGCAGAGATGATTATCTCTCTGTCATATTCACCCATGATTATACTTCCATCATAAAACTTGTCACACTACTTTGGTGTTACTAATATTTGTGTACCCTTTGCTCCTGATCTTTGAAGGATCTGAGAACAACAGGCTGTTTCATCTTCATGTTTGCAGCTCCTGAATGAAGCATACTATTGGTCCTTTACCTGGGTGCAATAAATTTTCATTTTAGATGAAAAGTTGAGGAAAGGTGATAATGGGAATGGAGGGAGTGGAACAAGACAGAAAGAAACTCCAACTTGGCATTATTTACTCAGATTTGATAAACTGTTTTAGATGTAACAGTAGAAATAATATATACAATGTGGAATGAAAAAAGGTCAAAATATACTCATAGGTGGGTACCAATTTAAAGAATTTAGTAACTTCCCTGGTATAGAACATTTGTTTAAGAATTTAAGTTTTTAGCACCAGGAAAAGGTTCTGCTTGACTAAGAATTATTCTTATACAAAATTATGTAATATAAAAATATCAAATGAAGATGCATGTACAAGTCTTAAAATTTAAATCTGCCCTCAAGATGAGAAAAAATAATTAGTAAACGATGCCTTTTTGCAAATAACTTTCTAGTTGATATCTCCAAAATGAAGCCTTAAAATCCTGATGCAAAGAGTATTTTTGTGCTTTAAGTTTCATGTGACTCCAACCAGATCTTTCAACTTTTGGACTCTAAAATAAGATATATTGATAGAAAATGTGTTCATGATCAATTTATATTTATCAATTAACCTGGGAGATATCAAAGTAGTGGTATTTTGGGTATTGTTTTAATCTGAAAACAGAAAAGTAACTTTGCAATTACTAGCAATTATTGCCAATATTGTATAAAATCAAGTGGCATACGACTGTATGCAATATGATTGTATATGAATGTATCCAAATTATAGCTCTATTAGTTATTTCAAAATGATAGCTCTGAGCCATTTAATTAGCTGATGCTTTTAGATTAATGAGATCAAATGGTGAAAAACAAGGATGAGTGGATCTCAAACCAATAATAATGGGAAATTTGAGCTAAGGTATAGATATACAGCTGTATGGAAATGCTGGCTGATTATCTTTGGATTTATGGAGACCACCTCACCAACAGTAAATTTGCCCTGCAGGATATAAACTGATCAATCACCTGTGTCTTAAATTTCAATCAAGCCAGTAGTTGCTTTGCAAAGTTGCTGAGACTATTGTACTTCCTAGGCTAGCAGCAAATTAAATGACAAGAGGACTCCTACTAATTTTAAATTAGCCTTGTGAGCCCTTTTTTTTTTAACATCTTTACTGGAGTATAATTAATTGCTTTAAAATGTTGTGTTAGTTTCTGCTTTATAACAAAGTGAATCAGCTATACATATACATATATCCCCATATCCCCTCCCTCTTGCGTCTCCCTCCCACCTTCCCTGTCCCACCCCTCTAGGTGGTCACAAAGCACCGAGCTGATCTCCCTGTGCTATGCGACTGCTTCCCACTAGCTATCTATTTTACATTTGGTAGTGTATATATGTCCATGCCACTCTGTCACTTCGTCCCAGCTTACCCTTCCCCCTCCCTGTGTCCTCAAGTCCATTCTCTACGTCTGCGTCTTTATTCCTGCGTGAGCCCTTTTTGATAAGGTTTTTCCACATTCTAAAATTAATTCCAATCCTGCCTATTGTAACATCACTGGTTATAGATTGAATATAAGGTACCAGCAGAAAGCACTAGTCCAATAGGAAACTTAGATAAAATGTGCCTCAGAAATGGAATTATTCAGGGGCTTTAAGGTTAACAGAATTAATCAGACAGGGTATCTATTAAATTGAAGAAAGGGAAAGTAAAAGACTGTATTAACTAGGTTTGCTGTGTATCAAACAACTGCAAAATCCTAATGTTGATTTATTGCTCATGTGTCTGTGTGTGTCATACAGAAATACAGATTAATCTTGAGCAATAAGTGGATTATTCTGAACTAGTGACAGTTAAAAAAAATCATCTAATGTTCATGAAGATTTCACTAAAGTGACTTATAATATACTAAAGAGTTCACAAGGAGAAATCTCTAAATAAAGAAAAGAATACTTTACGTCCCAGATGGAATTTTTCATCTTTGCTCCCAATGTAATTAAGAATTAGTATATGACCTAAAATACATTAAGCCAAATGGTGGGAAAAACATCTGTTTTGACTTTTACATTGAGCATATTTTCTAATTAATTATTCAAATATCAAAACAAAGAAATATATTTCAACAGTTTGTACATGTTTTAATCATTTTACATCTATCTTTTCTTCAATGAGGTCAGTCAGAAGTCCCCCAGAACTAGCACTGCAGGATTATGTAAGCAGATATTTATACTGTTAGGTGGAGTTTGATAATTCTCCAAGACGCAAGATTTATTGCACTAATTGGTTTTCCTAACAGGGTTCTAAAAGCCTGTCTGCTAAAATCTGGAAGCATCTATTTCATATATGAACTCATTATTAATCCATTAAGGAATGATGACAAGTGCTAACATTTGAGTGCCTAAATATGTTTTGTGATAAGCACTTCAAATAAATTATCTTTTATAATATCACAGCTATCACAAAAGGAGTATTTTTAATGTTTACAGAAAGAAAAGAAAGACTTACAGCTAGGTTAAGTAACATTGCCAGTTTACTCAGGTAGTAATGAAGGTGCCAGGATATTGAACTAGGTCTGTGTGACCTGAAGCTTGAACACTTAACACTACTAATGTTCATTCTATATTTACTGCTTTAGATATATAATTCTAAAACCAACATTGTGAGGTTGATGTTTATATCACCATCTTACAGGTGAGGAAACTGAAGTTAAATAATTTGCACAAGGTAACATTTTTATTTAGAGATTTGTATTTGTATTTGTAGGATTTGTATCAATGTCTTTATGACTCCAATGCCCAATTCAGCAACAATTTGATTTGGTACTTAATACTCACAACTTCTAAAACAATCTTGTAAAAAACAAGAGAGAGAAATAAATTCAAGTTCAGAGCAATGAAATCCCATAGCAATGCTCAGGAACATGCAAGACAGAACATGGCTATTTCTAAGATGTAAAGTGAATCCACTGAAATTGGACTGCTTTTGAATTGGCCCATCAAAGACCATATTTGGGAGGTACATTTGAGCAAAAGCGAACAAAATAATTTTCCTTTATTTTATTTACTTTTTTCTTTAGTTCTCAAATTTCCAAAGGCATCATTTGAGTGAAAATGAAACAACCTAATATCACTGTTCACAGAAAAAACAGACAAAACAAACGAACAAAAATTAAACTTAAAAGCTTTTGCACAGGAAAGGAAACCATAAACAACACGAAAAGACAACCCTCAGAATGGGAGAAAATATTTGCAAATGAAGCAACTGACAAAGGATTAATCTCCAAAATACACAAACAGCTCATGCAGCTCAATATCAAAGAGACAAACAACCCACTCAAAAAATGAGTGGAAGACTAAATAGACACTTCTCCAAAGACGACATACAGATGGCCAAGAGGCACATGAAAAGATGCTCAACATCACTAATTATTAGAGAAATGCAAATCAAAACTACAATGAGGTATCACCTCACACTGTTCAGAATGGCCATAACCAAAAAATCTACAAACAATAAATGCTGGAGAGGGTGTGGAGAAAAGGGAACCCTCTTGCACTGTTGGTGGGAATGTAAATTGATACAGCCACTATGGAGAACAGTATGGAGGTTGCTTAAAAAAGTACAAATAGAACTACCATATGACCCAGCAATCCCACTACTGGGCATATACCCAGAGAAAATCATAATTCAAAAAGACACATGCACCCCAATGTTTATTGCAGCACCACTTACAATAGCCAGGACATGGGAACAACATAAATGTCCATGAACAGAGGAATGGATAAAGAAGATGTGGTACATATACATAATGGAATATTAGTCATAAAAAGGAACAAAATTATGTCATTTGTAGACATGGATGGACCTAGAGAGTGTCATACACAGTGAAGTAAGTCAGAAAGGGAAAACAAATATTGTATATGAACGCATATATGTGGAATCTAGAAAAGTGGTATAGATGATATTATTTGCAAAACAGAAATAAAGACACAGATGTAGAGAACAAACATATGGACACCAAAGGGGGAAAAGGGGGAGGTGGGATGAACTGGGAGATTGGGATTGACATATATATACTATTGATACTATGTATAAAATAGATAACTAATGAGAACCTACTGTATAGTTCAGGGAACTCTGCTCAGTGCTCTGTGGTGACCTTAAATGGGAAGGAAATCCAAAAAAGAGGGGATATATGTATATGTATAGCTGATTCACTCTGCTGTACAGTAGAAACTAACACAGCATTGTAAAGCAACTATACTCCAATAAAAATTAATTTAAAAATAAAGAAGTGAATAGTTGAAAGTAACACAGTTGGCAGACAAGCCTGAGTTTGAATCCTGGCTCTAGGACCCATTAACTACATGAGTTAGGGTACAATTCTTTCACCTCAAATAATTACAACTGTCTACTAAATGTAGATAATTTTAACTCACAGCATTTTTATAAAAATCAAATGATCTCAACCTATGCAAACCACCTAACACTCTGCCAGGCACAGAGTAATTACTAAATTGTTAGCTTCTCTCATTCATTCCTTCTATCTGCAGCAGACATTGCTTTGCTTAAACGAGGATTAACATTATTTTTCCCTCTAAATTCCCTTTTTGTTCTTCTTGGCATGATTAACCCAACACTATTTTCAAATATCACATATATTGGATAGATATATTGAATATATATTGCACATAGCAAGGATAAAATACTGTTTCTTAAAATATTTTTCCATTATACATAAGAAAAAATATGTATGTGAATACTGGATTGTGATATAAAGTAAATTCTTACTGTGGGTCACCATCAAAATCATTTCAAGACATAGCTTAGTACAGTTCTGAGGGCAGAGTGAGCTCTAGGTAAACATGTAGTAGAATGTTTGCATCAGGTAAACATTGTGCTTGGTTTCTAGTAAAAAAAGCCCTCCTTTAAATATTCAAGAGTTTTTTCTCTTGTGTAAAAAAAAGGAGGTCTTTTAAAGGAAGTTCCTAAAATCAACAGGAACCTCAACCACTGGTTGTTTTCATCCGCAAGCTTCCCTACCTGTCCAAGATGAACACTGCAGCTCTAGCCACAACATCAGCACCACACTTAATAATAAAAAGAGCCACAGAAGTATTTTCTCTCCCCTCCAAAAAATGAACGCTAAGTACCTCTTAGCTATTTGATTCCTATTTCATTCACCAGAACTTAGTTGCTTTGCTACAGAAGCTGAAAGGCAATGACTAACTGACATAAATCATTCAGTTGAGTCTCTGCTACTGCATGTATCTCTAGTGTATTCCTTTTTTTTTTTTTTAATTGCTGGGTAGTATTTCATTGTATGAATACATCACAATCGTGTTTATCCATTTTCCTACGGTTTGACATTTGGGTTGTTCTCAGTTTTACTTTATTTGTTATTATATATAATACCTTTATGAAATTTTTGTACAACTGCTTTTGTGGGCATAACTTTCATTTTTCTTTGGGAATGTCTAGAAATAGGATTGTTGGACCATGGAGTTGTTTCATGCTTAACTTTGTAAGAAACTACTCAATAATTTTGAAAGTTTACTGAACTAGTTGCAATATTTTACCCTCCCACCAGCAAATTTGTATTGTTCCGCATTCTTATGAACATTTCGTGTTTTCAATCTTTTATTTTAGCCATTCTATTAGATGTGGTGTCTCACTGTATGTCTGTGTGTGTGTGTTCTGCTCTGAATGATTATTTTTCTTTCACAAGAGAAATGAAATCAACAACTTCCAGTATTTCATACACTTGTACACTTTGGAGAGCAGACAATACCATCATCTCAGGCAATATCCTGTCTTCCCTGGAATTCTTATAGATTATGACTCAGAGATTAATCTCAAATAGTTTTGACTAAGCGGAACACATTTTTTAAAAGAATTTAAAAAATATTACGAGTTCCTAATGTTTTATTTGCTTTATAATTGGCATACTCAACTAGAACATATGCTAAAAATGTGAAAATGTCTTTACCTTGTGTTTTTATAAAACTTAGATAAAACACCACATATATGCCAGGTGCTGATTCATACAATTTATTCATCTTCCATAACTGCTAGTTAATTTGTATCCGTTGATATCCATCATGATCCTGCTATATAGTTTGAAGTGTTTACTAAAAAGAGGGAAGTGATTCTTCTTTAAAAATATTCTCACCACACGGAAAGGATTTTCCCCCTATTTCAAGAAGCCTAAGATATGAGTTTTAACAATGCAATGTGTACCTTTTAGCTCAAAATCAATACCAAAATGGGTTCAGTTAAATATTATCTTTTCCCTCTCCCTTTGCCTGATATCTGATAGAAGTTTAATCAGCTCCGAAACAAATCAATCATAAGCAAAATAAGAGAAGCTTGGTAATGGATAAACAACAACAAGAGCACAGCAGCATCAACAACAAAACATGATTATCCAGACTAAATACTGAGAAGCTCATCAGGCCTCCTAATTCTCTAGAATTTGAGCTATTTTTCAGAGAGATTTTTCAAGTGTCACTATATTAGGGAGCAAGCTAAAGCTACTTCCCTTAGAAAATACACAGTCTAAAGAAAGAAGAGAGGACCTGCAAATTACACGTGTTTGTAAGAGATCTGACGGTTGTGTGTATATTTATACACATCATCACTATACACATTAAAGTAAATAATTTTACAGTAGAAGACAGAAGATCAAGAGTAAGGATAGGGGGAAAAGTTATTCAATTTTTAAAAGCTCTACAAGAAAATATTTGGTTTTAAAGAGGCATAAAGGACAAAACAAATGCAATTTTGAGGGGAAGGAAAAAAGAAATTGTACCAGACTATACTTAATTATACCACAGTTACCTCAGATTCAGCATATTTATTACCATACCTTTGATTCTCTAACTTCTTCTAACACAAATCTGACCATAACATTACATTCCCCATTCCAGGAAACACCACCATCATCAAGGTATCCAACCTGGAGATCACACTCATCTTCTGACTCTCCTTGTCTAAGTGGCAGAATCACATCACCTTCTGTACATCATCCCCCATGTAATTGCCAATGTCTTATTTTAGGCCCTTTTCATCTTTCTCTTGTAACTACATTTCTCACCTAATTTCCCCATGTTTCATTTTGAGTTCCATACTGCAACCAGAATTTATGTACAAATAAAATCTAATTAAATCAGTCTCCTGTTTAAAATCATTTGGTTATACAACATCACATATAAAATAGTTTAAAATCTCAGTTTATAATTCAAGGATCTTTATGAATTAGCTTCTACTAGTCTTTCTTTATGTATAGGCATACATAATTATTAACACATAATATTAGGCAGCATTATTTCCTGCTGAATCTTCATTCACTCCCCCAAACTCTTGTTATATCGAGCCACTTTCACTCCCCTTTCTCATACCTCATTGGCTTTCATATACTGTTGAATCTCCTGAAACTCTCTTCAAACTTCATTTGCACCCTCTTTCCCTGCCTGCTTCTGTACGTGGCTAGGTAGCTCCTAGCCATCCTCAACACCCAGCTCAAACATCATCCCTGAGAAGTCCTTCCTGACTGGCTTTGCCCTCCTCTGTCTTCCTATATTCTCATACCACCTTTGAGTTATGTTATGCTGCTTTCTTTGGAAGTTTAAGTCAGATTTATCAAGATACTATTTATATTCATAAAATAACCTGTTTCAGCTATATAGTTTAATGAGTTTGAGTTATTCTGCATCCTGGCTAGCATATCTAAATTTTAGCCCTTTGAGTGGATGTATTGACATGTCATTGTGGTTTTAGCTTACATTTCCCTAATGACTAATGAGGTTGACAACCTTTCATGTTCTTACTTTTCAACTGCCAATCTTCTTTGTTGAAGTGTCTGTTTAAAACATTTACCATTTTGTTAAATTGCATTGGTTCACTTTGTATTACTAAATTGTAAAATTATACACATATGTATACACATATACGTATATAATCTTACAGCTCCATAATACTCACACACATGTATATGTATATATTTACATACATATATACAGCTATTATATATTATGTGTGTGCATGTGTATATATGTGCATACAATATTCTGAATATTAGTATTACATATGTAATTTGTATTCCAGACTGTGGGTAGACTTCTCATTTTTTAAACAGTATCTCCTGGAAACAGAAGTTTTAAATTTTGACTAAGTTCAATTTTAACAAACGTTTTTATCATTCACACTTTTTGTTTCCTTTCTAAGAAATCTTTGTATAACCCAAGTTTACAAATTTTATCTCCTATATTTTCATCTAGAAATTTTGTAGTTTTAGTTCTATGACACATTTCAAGTTTAACTTTATATAGTGTGATATAAACTTCATTTTTATTTGAAATTATTAATTGTCCCATTTGTTGAAAACACTATTCTTTCCCCACTGATTACCCTGAACCTACGTTGAAAGTCATTTGTTCACATACCTTTGAGTATATTTCTGGACTATTCTGCTCCAATTTATGCAAATATTTGGTTTCTTACACAAACACCACACTCTTCTTATTACTCTAGCGTTATAGGAAATCTTGAAATCAGGTACTGTAATGTCTTTCTACTTTTGCATTTTCAAAATTCTTTTGATCATACTATGTTCCTTGAATTTCCATATATATTATAGTTTCAGCTTGTCCATTTGCAGAAAATACAGACTACTGAAATTTTAACTGCATTGTTTCAATCTATAGATCAATTTAGAATAAAAAATTTCTCTCAGCATGGTTTATAGGTTTTAGTGTACATATATTGCACATATCTTCCTGGATATTTTTCAAAAAGTAATATATTTATATGTTATTGTTAATGGTATTTAATTTCAACTGTACCTTGCTTAAATATAGGAATACAATTAAGTTCTGTATATTACCTTGAATCTTGTGAGACTGATATATTCTCTTATCAGATCTAACTGTTTATATATACAGGGAGAGAGTGATTTTCTACACACAGAGTAATGTCATCTGGAATGGAACTATTTCTAATCTGTATAAACTCTACTTATTTACTTACTTATTTGCAACTCATATGATAATTTCTATTTTAACATACAGGATTGTGTCCAACTCATCAGGCCAGGGTGATTTCTTAGTCACCATTAAACACAGAGTAACTGGACAGGCCTTCCTTAATAGTTCACGGCAAGAGCACTAGTGAGTGATTCTGCCCTTCCCTTGGGTTAGCTTTGGCTTTAACGAATTGCTATGTCTGATGAACATGTGCCAGTAGAATGAGGCCAGCGTCCTCACCGTTAATAAATCCCTCCACCGGGCAGGCTCCGCGCCTGGATGGCCAGCCCATGGGCAGTCCACGTTCTGGACAGCGTGGCTTGTACCAGTTCAGCCCCTAAAGGCTAAAACTCACCATGGCCCCACGGAAATGCATCTGCTGCCTGATGGGATCGGCATCTCGCAGCTCAGGATCTGCTCCAACTTCACGTGAATGGCCGCCTCGAACAGATGAATAAATGGTCTCTGAGCCCTTGCGGCCCCAGATAGAGCAACGCGACCGGCCATGGAAACCAGGCCGCCGACCCACGGCACCCTCAGCGTCAGTGGCCTCTCCGCCTTGGCTACCGCCTCAGCTCGCACGCAGGGCCGGGATCCCCCATGGACGACACAGCCCCCACGTCCCGAGGCATGCTGGGAAATGGAGTCCACGTTCCGTGACCACAGACTGAGCAGCACGTAACTTGTGGAGGGTTCGCGGGAGCCGCAGTCTCTGACTCACGAGGTATTCAGACGCTCAGAACCAGAGGAATTCAGAGAAAAAAGGTATTTCCTGGGGTTGGGATTATTCAATACATGCCAATAGATCTTCTAGGTCATTTAGTCCAACGTTTTTATTTCACAAAGAGCCCATTTATTGGATATGTAATTATTGTGTGCCAGACCCAGTACCGGCGGCTGAGGAATAAAGACAGGTTCTGTCCTTAGGTTTACAGAACATTGGAGAACATGGACAAGCGTGCAGACAATTACGATACCGTGTGCTAAATGCAATATGGGACTAAGTACTGGGTGCTAAGGAAACATGTTCCTGGATTTAGGGGACAGAGAAAGTTTCCAAAAGGAGAGAAAGGGGGACAGTCGAGAAGAGACAGCATGAAAATCCTTTTCTCGGGCTTCCCTGGTGGCGCAGTGGTTGAGAGTCCGCCTGCCGATGCAGGGGATATGGGTTCGTGCCCCGGTCCCGGAAGATCCCACATGCCGCGGAGTGACTAGGCCCGTGAGCCATGGCCGCTGAGCCTGCGCGTCCGGAGCCTGTGCTGCGCAACGGGAGAAGCCACAACAGTGAGAGGCCCGCGTATCGGGAAAAAAAAAAAAAAGAAAAAGAAAATTCCTTTCTCAGTCCCTCTTAGCCAGCGTGAAGCAGCAGCACGTGCAAAGGCCGAGAGGAGAGAGAACTTTGCAGGAGTCGTTTCCTCCGGTGTGTTAGGGTATAGTTAGGTATGATTGGAGCCCAAAGAGTAGAGGTGATTGTGGTGGTGGGAAGCCAGTCAGTGGACAGAAGCGAGGAAGAAGAGGCAGGTGCTTCATACACTGTGTTAAGCGGTTGTGTCTTTATCCTAGGAAAAGTGGGAAACTGGTTATGGTTTTAAGCAGGGATATGACAGGATTAGATTTTTCCAAGATGATACACACATTTTTGACATATTTAGATTTTATTTTATGTATTCTTAAATATTATTTTGAAGACCTCTTCATATATTCCTTATATTTCTCACAACTTCTCATTTTGAAAAGTGGAATAACATGAAGTAACACTCTCTACTCTTCACTAGATTCACCATTTTTACATTTATATATATATATTTATATACTTACACACATTTTATTTATCTGCTTATTTATTTAAGTATGTATGAGTAGACGATATTTTAAACTAGTTTTGGGTATACCAAAAAATTGAGCAGAGAGTTCCCATGTGCCCCTTAATTTCCCTATTATTAACCTCTTGCATCAGTGTGGTACATTTGATGTGCATTTTACGTCCTACAGTTTTGATGAATATGTCATGGTACGTCTCAGCCATTACAGAACAGAACAGTTCTGCTCTCCTAAAAATCCGCTGTGTTCCACCTATTCATCCCTCTTTCCCTCCAAACCCCTGGCATTTATTTTTTTCCCCGTTGGCTGTTGCTTCCCGTACAGTGTTGAATAGAGCTGGTGCGTGGACATCTTGTTTTATTTCTGATCATAGAGTAGAAGCATTGACCATTAAGCATGAGGTTGTATGTGATTTTGATACATACCCTGAACAGGTTGAGGAATTTCTCTCTGGTTCTAGTTTTATGAGAATTTTTATTTTGAATGGATATTGCATTTTATTAAATGCTTTCAACATGTATTAAGATGACCATGTGGTTTATTAAGATGATCATATGTTTTTTCTCCCTTACTCTGTTAATGTGGTGAATTACATCGATGCATTTTTTAATTGGTAAGCCACTATTTTAGTTCTGCTGAAACTCACGTGGTCCCAATGTATTATCCTTTTTTATAATGCTGTATTTTATTTGCTAAATCTTTTGTTAAGCCTGCTTTTATGTAATTAGTGATAGATATCAGTCTTTAGTTTTTTCTTCTTGAAATATCTTGATCTGGTTTGGGTATCATAATGCTTGCCCCATAAAATGAGTTTGGGTATGTTCCTTCTTTGTTGTTTTTCTACAATATTTAGTGAAGGATTGATATTTTTTCTTCCTTAAATATCTGATGGATTTGACCAATGATGCCTTCTGGGCCCAGAATGTTCTTTGTGGAAAGGTTTTAAATTACAGATTCAAAGGCCTTAATGGATACAGGGCTATTAAGATTTAATAAGTCTTCTAGCATCATTTTAAATGTGTTCCTTTCAAGGAAATTTTGTAATTCATACAAGATGTCAAATTTATCATAATATATCTGCATTTGATTTTTTTAAGGTATGTAGCATTTGTGGTGATGGCTCTTCTTTAATTCCTGTTATTGGTGATTTTGTCTTCTCCCTTATTTATTTATTTATTTTTGATCAATCCAACTAGAGTGTTGTTACTTTTTTTTCTTAAATTCTGTTGATCTTTTTTAGAAAAACTGCTTTCGGTTTTAATGATTTTTCTCTGTATTTATCCATTTCCTATTTTAATGATCTTTCTCTTATTTTTTTTTTCTATTTACTTTAGCCTTACTTTTTTCTTGTTTTCCTAGCTTTTTCAGAGGTGGAAGCCTTGTTCATTGATTTTAGACTTTTCTTTATATTTAATATACACATTTAAAACATAAATTTCCCTGTAAGAACTGTGTTAATGGTAGACATAAATTTTGGTTCATTGTTTTTTTCATTTTTATTTAGTTCATAATTTTTTGTAATTTTCCTTGTGGTATCCTCCTTGACCTATGGGTTACTGAGAAGTGTATTATTTAATGTTTAAAGTAGTTATTTCACACATAATATCCTGTTTTTTGTTTTTCCATAGTGGGAAGTCAGTCTGCCCCAAGTTATTTCATCACGCAGAAGTCCTTTTTAAAGACTTTCCAATGTTTGGAGTATTTGCCATAATTTTATTTGTGTACTATTCCCACCCTTTTAAAAGGAGCCAGAACATGAATTTCTCAGTCTTTCTTGCACCTAGAAAAACAAAAACAAAAACCTAGGTTCCCCAATCAGAGACGCCAGTGTGTGACCTTGATTCAGAAGAAAGCAATGTGAGGAAGTAGATGTATTAAGAAATCCAGGGCTTCCCTGGTGGCGCAGTGGTTGAGAGTCCGCCTGCCGATGCAGGGGACACGGGTTCGTGCCCTGGTCTCGGAAGAGCCCACATGCCGTGGGGCGGCTGGGCCCGTGAGCCATGGCCGCTTGAGCCTGCATGTCCAGAGCTCTGCAACGGGGAAAAAAAAAAAAAAAGAAATCCAGATTTTCTGGTGTGTTGGTGGCTAAAACATAAAGCGTTTGATGCTCATGGGCCAGTTTCAGCTGTATGGTTTTAGTGTTTTCTTTAGATGAATAGTCTCTACATCTTATATTTTGCCCTTCCCTGCTTCCTGCGATTTATGAGATACTTTTTAAATAAATTGCTTTCCATTTGAGCTAATTGAAGTGGCTTCTGTTACTCTCAAATAGGAATTCTGACTGATAAAGAGGTGATTGTTTTTCTAAATAATTTGCAAGACAGTAAATCAGCTTTTAAGCAGAAGTATGTAACACTTTCCCTGCACTTCAAGCAGACCAGAACAGTGTTGTACACTCTGATTATTGAGTAAATAGTAATGAATTGATATACATTCATGTTGTTAAAATATGCAGTCGTTCTTGAGATCATCTTTGAGCATGATAAATTGTCCTACTGAGTAATCACATCTGTATTACATAAAATATTTTTGCTAAGGTATTTTATCCTCCAAACCTCTTATATTTTATCTTTATTCTGTTATAATCCAAATAGTTATGAAAATAGCCTGCCATAATATGAGAGTCTGTAGACTGTCTCTGACAATCCATTTCAAATTGCTGCCATAAAACTCCTCATGAATTAATTCAATTTAGTGCCTAATTTGCCTATTATTATCATTATCATTATTATTATTATTATTATTATTACTGTATGAAAGAAAGAACAAGAAACTTTCCCTGACAAATGATTCCGAAACTTATTCACCCTTTAGATCAACCCAGTGATGATACGTTTGAATTTGAACGTTGAATAGTTAGTTTCCAGTTAGGGATTCTTAAACTTTAATTTTCAATATGTGAAAATCTTTGAGGATTGGTTGACTTGACTCTATAAATCTGAAATTTCAGCACATTAAATCCATAGAATTACACTATTATTATTTATTATATATATAATATATTTATTATATTATATTGTTATTTATTATTTTATTTTTGGTGGTGGTTGTATAGAGTACTTCTAGGCGTACAGCAGTAGGCACATAAGTGAAATTTGACTTGCACTGTATCTTCTGTTTGTTCTATTATTTCTGTTTTACAACCCACTCGATACTGTTCTGTGCCTCAAAAGTGTCATCCTTATGAGCCCTGCCATTTGGAATACTTTGGTTGGCAAACGGGAGGCTGCAGGAGGAGATCAGAGAAGAAAAGAAAGAGAGGTAGAGATAATTATCCACCAGCTTCCTCCTTCCTGGTGTGTGGTTGGCGGTGGATGAGTTCCTCTACTGAATGATGCAGCTTCTGTCTGGTTATTCCACAACTAGATTTTTCTCCATGAAAACAGCTCCCTGTCTTCGTCCCTTCAGACTTAAAGCAGTACTGTTTTCCACTCCAGTTAACTCCAGGGTGCTTAACAAGGTCCCTTGTTATTTTTCTTTAACCCTTCCCAACAAATCTGTAAATGGTCTTTTCCTTGAATTTATTTAATCGCCACTTTTGAGTGGATGGCACCCTCACCGATAGAGTAATTAGACCAGGAATAATCCCAGGAATCAAGTCTTCCAAATGGGAATCTGGGAGTGGGTTACCCATTTATTTAATGAGTACATGGATATCTTACTTGTGAGGAAAAAAAAAAAAGAAAATGGTAATCCATGGTTTTCAGTGAAAGCATAGTTACACAAATTATCATTGGTTGTGGTATTGAAAGATGAACTATAGTTAGTATCAGCTCCATGGGCATACAACCAGTGCAGTCATAAAGGCCCCATGCTTAGGGTTTAATGCTATGTAGTCACTGTTTTGAAATTCTTAATAAATTTTATCTTAGAATTTGTAAGTGAAGTCCCATGGGATCGTGGAGCCTGTGCCAAGGACTCGGAGCTTCAGCTCACACACAGTCCCACCTCCCCCTGCCTCTCTCTGCCTTCATGTGACTGCTGTCAGCCACCTGCTCCTCCACCTCTGCCCAGTGACTGCTGCCCTCCTCTGCCCCAAAAGGGAACCCAGGTGCTGGCACAGGGGAGATGGAGGTTTGTGCACCACCCTGTCCTGGAACAGGACCCTGGGCACCTCGGAGGGTCTGCACATGTACCACAACTTTCCCCATGCCTGAGCAAATGTGATACTTAATAGCAAGTTAAAAATTCCATGACAGGGGCTTCCCTGATGGCACAGTGGTTGGGAGTCTGCCTGCCGATGCAGGGGTCATGGGTTCGTGCCCCGGTCTGGGAGGATCCCACATGCCGCGGAGCGGCTAGGCCCGTGAGCCATGGCCGCTGAGCATGCGCGTCCGGAGCCTGTGCTCCGCAACGGGAGAGGCCACAACAGTGGGAGGCCTGTGTAACGCAAAAAAAAAAAAAAAAAAAAAAAAAATTCCATGACAGTTGAGAGGGAGACCATGGAAGAAAGAAAAACTTTTTTACAGTTTTTTGATCAGGGGCCTGCATTTTTATTTTGCACCGGTCCCTACCAATTATATAGCCAGCCCTGAATGGAATGCAGGTGGGGGGCAAGGTTTTGAGAGATGAATTGTCTGTAGCATGTTGTTACTATTATGGTTAATGATGATTAAAAACAATTGAAACGTGCTGCAGTTTCTGACAAAACTAGAGGGTGTAAACAAAGAGAAAAACAAAGAAAAACTGCCTAAATAAGACCACTAGAGAAACTGCCAAATAAGACCACTAGAGAAAAATTGGAAGGCTTCTATCACAATTTTTTAAAGTGCTTTAGCTACAGTGGTAGATATGTCTGAAACTCAATCCCAAGGTATTAATATAAGTTTTTCGATTGCAACACCAATTGAATGCTCATCCTGACACATCTGTTACACTCAAGCAGAAGCAGGCAAACTACTGCCCAAATCTGGCCCACCAACAGCTTTTGTAAAAAAAGTTTTTGTTTTATTGGAACCCAACCATGCCCATTCATTTGTGTACTGTCAATTGGTGTTCTCTAATGGTGGAGTTGAGCAGTTGCAGCAGAGAACATAGGCCAGAAAAGCCTAACATATGTACTATCTGGCCTTTTACAGAAAAAGTTTGCTGACCCCTGCACTAAAGTAATGACACCGGCAAGATAGTGTGGGATCCTGAGAAATAGAATGAGGACATTTGGTTAAGACACACAAGGCTGAGAATTTTTTTTTTTTTTAATATTTATTTATTTGGCTGGGCCGGATCTTAGTTGCAGCACGCAGGATCTTAGTTGCAGCATGCAGGATCTTACTTATGGCATGCGGGATCTTTTTAGTTGTGGCATGTGGGATCTAGTTCCCTGACCAGAGATCGAACCTGGGCCCCCTGCATTGGGAATGCAGAGTCTTAGCCACTGGGCCACCAGGGAAGTCCTAAGGCTGAGAATTTTGAATCCCAATTTCCCAGGACACTTCTTTGCTAGCAAGGACCTATTCCTATGAGCCTCTAGGCTCATGATGAAGGCTGGGTATCAGCATATCTCAAATCAGAAATGCAAGACTTGGACAAGGATTTTTTTTTTTATTCTTGTCCCCCACAATCTTAGATTTAGTAAGCTTGAGGTCTTTGTGCTGAAGGGAGTATGGGTCCATCAGGAAATAGAGGCATGGTCTTGTGGGCTCCTCATGTCTGTGAAACAAGAGGCAGAGATGATGCTAACTGCAGTGGCCAGAATCATCAATCCCCTGATTACAGAGTAGACATCGGGTTTTTACCAAACAATAGGGCTAAGGAGGACTTTGTCTAGAACCCAGTGGATTCAGTATTTCAGGGATTTGTGATGTAACAAATACTCAAACAGATTTTAGTACCCAGAATTTTGTGCTGCATTAATAACAATGAAAAATATATGATAGTAGCTTTGGGACCAGGTGGAAGTCAGAAGAGCCTCAAGGAGAATGTGGAAGCTTAAAGGGGCATCAAAGAAAGTGATACTGAAAGCCCAAATGACCTTGAGCTTAAAGAGAGACAAGTGGTATAAAGCTGGAGGAAATGGGATCCTTGTTATATAACAGCAGAAATTTGGCAACAGTGTCCTATGGAGTAATGTGGCAAATAGGAAGTGTTCCCAATGGACTTGGTGATCTAGCTAAAGAGATGTGGCATAATTGAAAGTACCATCTGGCTTCCTCCTGCTTTGTTAAAACGTGAGAAGAGAAAGATGTGCTAAAGAGTGAGCTCTTAAAATGAAATAAAGACATGCTGGGTACAAAAATCAAAGTTTCTTATTCCCAGTATCTTCTGAGAGCAGAAGGGCTTCAGACCATAGGTTAAATCCAAGATGAGACTATTATGATTTTTTTTAAGATATCACAGAAATCTTAGGCAAAAATTCATAGACCCATTTAGACAGATAAGGATACTCTAAGGATTTTGCATGCCAAACAGATCCACTCTGTTAAAAAATAAAGCTTCTAAAGAATCATAAGATTTTGTCCCACAGATACCTCCCACAGTATCAGAGGGAAGCCAAGGTAGAGAAGGATTTATCTTAACAAGATTTGTGGTTGTGACTTTTGTCTAATCCACTAAACCCAAATTAAATTCAAAGAAATTTTACAAAATTTTAAAAGTTGTTAGGTGCTGGTAGAAGTACCACCAACTTGTACTAAAGTACAGACTCCACAAGAAATGAAGAGGCCTTTGGGCCCTTGATCTAATACAATTAGAAAGCTGGATAGGAAAAGCTGTTAGGAAACTACATTAACAATAAAAACCGGTAATTTCTGATGGAAAAAGAAGGGTAAACCAGAGGACAGAACCAATAGCCAAGAAGGTAGAGCCAAAAGCCACAGAGTAAGGTTGGGCCCTAATCACAGGATTGGCAACTTGTACCCAGAGATATTTCAGAATATCTATGGACCAGTGACTGCTATGTACATCCTATTTTCCCCTTTTTTGAATGAAAGATATTCTGTGCTTTTTCTTACATCGTCTGTTGGTTGTGTAGGGACAAAATCTTGTCTCTTTAGTCAAGATTTCTTCATATCGAGAGGAAGTGCACTCAGAAACGTCTATTCTCGGTACCACACTCAGAGAGTACATCTGGATCTGGACCAGATGTAGATAACAGCATGTAGGACTCAAGCTTGAGACGAATTCCATAAAGAGATGTTGCTTTGGCATAGGGAATCTTTGAAGTGGGTGACAGTTTTTTGAATGTGGTTGGCATATAAATGACTTGTGGCCGGAGGACCAACTCTGGCAGTTTCAAAATATAATCACCATAGTCACTGACATTTGTTTCACTGGGAGGTGGATTCTGTGTCTCCTCTTGAACTTAGGCTTGCTTCAACAGTAGAATATGGTGAGGTTGATATGTGGCACTGCCAGTTTCTAGGCTCAAGGTTTAGGATTCTGGCAGTTTACATTTTCTCTCTCGGAATGTAGACTCTGATCTCAGCCACACAGGCTATGTGTAGAGACCCATGTATAGATGATCTGGCTAACTTCAAGCAGAATTAAATCCAGCCCTCATCCAGCTGCCACTGCACGAGAGATATTGAATGAGAATTCCTTTTCTGAACCTAGTCAACCTCCAGAATGATGGTAGATAATAATAAAATTATTCTTATTGTCTTAAGTCATTAAGTTTGGGGCTGATTTGTTATATAATAATAGGAAACTGCAGTGATGTTTATCGCTAAAAATTAATTTTTTATTGAAATATCTCTATGTATCATACATAAATTAACCCTAATGAGAACCTTTGTGACCGCCTGGAGGGGTGGGATAGGGAGGGTGGGAGGGAGGGAGACACAAGAGGGAAGAGATATGGGAACATATGTATATATATATAACAGATTTATAAAAATAAATAAATAAATAAAAAGAATTTATTTTTAATAAAATTTACATATAGTTTCTGTGATAAATGTCTTTATCCTATCTTTTGTAATTAAAACTAATCATACTCAACAGGCTATGTCTAAGACAGTTACCAGTAACTTAATGACACTTCATATTTTAATCATCCAGAAATAAATTATGTTTGTTAGACTGTACACACTAAGGCAACTCTAGGGTTGAAACAAAACAAGAAAAGCAGGTTTCAAATTAACCTTACCATAATTTGAAAATATAGAGGGTATGCACCTTTTTTTTTTTCTACCAGGCAATCCGATAGAAATCTTTCAGATATCTCTGATTGTAATGGTTAAATTGTCTGTAAGAAAATGGATGTGAAAATATAACGACCTTTTTTTTTTTTTTTTTAAAGAAGATGTTGGGGGTAGGAGTTTATTTATTTATTTTTGGCTGTGTTGGGTCTTCCTTTCTGTGCGAGGGCTTTCTCTAGTTGCAGCAAGCGGGGGCCACTCTTCATTGCGGTGTGCGGGCCTCTCACTATCGAGGCCTCTCTTGTTGCGGAGCACAGGCTCCAGACGCGCAGGCTCAATGGCCATGGCTCACAGATCTAGCCACTCCGCGGCACGTGGGATCTTCCCGGACCGGGGCACGAACCCGTGTCCCCTGCATCGGTAGGCGGACTCTCAACCGCTGTGCCACCAGGGAAGCCCTAGTAAGCAATTTTTAATTAGAAAAAATGTTCTATAAGCTTTTGTGTGGGAGAGGACTCAAAATCCCATATTTTTTTATATACCCAAGTTCTATCATTTTTGTAAAACTTTATGTTTGAAATAAATAGTTATAGTGGGCCGAAGTAATTTGTTCTAAGGAAGGAAGAGCACAGCATTTGTAGCCAGGATTTGCTTGTTAACCTTGAATCCATGTACAAGTTTTCTCAACTGTAAAATAGAAAAGGCAGTATTTTCCCTGCTGACTTCAAAGGATTGTTAAAAGTATGAGATTAAGCATGTGAACATGCTTTGCAATCAATATGTATTCATAAAGTAGCAGCTGTGTATCATGCACTTTTATAGGTGAGTTAGAATGAAATCTCCCATAGATGGAAGAGAATCATAAAAATTCAACACCTGTAAAAGACATTGAAGACAGTCACTCCCAATCTTAATCACTTTACAGATAAATGAGATGTAGTGACTTATTCGAGTCCAAATTGCACTAGCATCTATGCCCCCTGACTCAAGACAGCACCTACAAAATCATCACCGAGGAAATAAATGCTCCATTGAATAATATAGGGTATTTTCATGTTAATAGTTTGGTTTCAATGCCATACCCTAGGATCGATATTTACTATCACCAAGCCTTTGCTATCAGGGAAGAGAATCAGATGAAGCCCTGAGTTTCAGGTGAAAGTAAAGTATCACATCGTCTTCAACAAAAACAGCATCACCGGCATTGGCTCAAATTCCTCAGTGCTGCCTAGCTACTCAGCCCATAAAGAGAAGAGGCTCAGAGAAGTGACAAATGACCCCAACAGCAAACATAGATCATGTCTCAGAAGATGCAGTAAAGAAGCAGAAGCAAAGGGAATCAGGGGCTTCCTTTCCGGGTTGCAGCTCCTCTTGTCCCTCAGTGGAACAGAACTCAATGTGTGGACATTTTGGCTTCTACACACTTAATATACGCATTTATCAGAAGAATTGAAAACAGTATTGAGAACATTATAGATTGTGTATGGAAAAAAGAAATTGTCCCTATAGTTGGGAATGAGAACATGAGATGCAAATTACAGTAAAATGTGGTTAACTACCCAGAGGAGCTTATAGTTTGCTGGATAAGGCAGAAGATATGTCAGCAATTACTGTGTAGAAAGACATAGGTACAGCAAGCCATGGGATTGCAGAAAGAGAATATGTTAATAAGTCCAAGGGTAATAGGAGTCTTTCTGGAGAAACTGAGTCAGGAAACAAAAGGGGCAGAAGGGTTCCCTGGTAAAAAGAACAGCATGCCTAAAAGGCTGGGAGGTAACAGTTCACTTACTCATTTTAGATAACATTGGGATCATTAGTTATGAAGAAATGTTGTATACAATAAACATTTTTTTTTTAGTACAGGCAAAATACAAGAGCCTTCTGAATGTCAAGCTCTTTCCCGCATAAACTAAGTATTTACGTTGCCGGCTATGTGTACCCACTATGGGGAGATGCAAGCTTAGTTTTTATTTTTTTCTACCGTCTTGTCAAGATTTGAAAATAACATATGTGATGAACACAGGTTAAATGGGGCAAAGTAAAGAGTGGTCTGTGATTCTAGCTCACTTATATGTTCATTCAATTTATTATGATTTGAGTTGATTCAGATCATTGTTCTTTTCTGTTAACGTAAGACATCAGGGGCTGAACATTGACTCCAACAGTACATTTTAGGAAATTCACATTTAAAGAAAAACGATGTACTTTGAAGTAGATGATATTTCATTTAGAGACATTCTTAACCTAGCATAAAACTGAAGTGATTTTATGCAAAATAACTGGTACACACATTTCAAATATCCTCTTCTGTGTCCATGGATGGCATAACCTCTTCCAATTCTCTTTGCTTCTAAGTGTAAATATGACTTCAGAATCCTTCTCAACAATGTTCCAGAGAGCACAACAGATTAATCAGAGAACTGGGCTTGATAATGTTTTCTCTTCCCTGGGCTAGCAGTTCAGAAGATATCTTTGAGATCTAGAGAACCGTTATTTCATTAATCTGTATTGGAGTTCCAGGGTGCACATTGTTACTCAGGAAGTGATTAATGAAGAATGATTGTGACATGAATTGAATCAACATAAGACTAAGGAAGAATTCCTCATTGCTAGAATGGCCAGTGCGTCTACAAAGTTACCAGGACTATGTTGGGCACAATGAGAGATGAGTAGGCTCCACACATCATCTGTTGTCAAGTGTCAAATAATCTTTCTAGACAACTCTTATTTTCTTCATTTTGTAGTTCAGGAAATGCAGAAGGATATGATATTCCATAAAGAAATGAAAAGTAACTTTATGCTTTATGTTTATAGAAATATCAGGAGAACTCATGTGGACACAGAATAAGCATTCCAAATCTGTACCTCTCTCCCCCCCACACAAATGCTATTTGATATTAGCTCAATTCACAATGACTTTATATTAGCATATGTCATAGCATGCTGGGGATGCTTTGGTCTGAGTTTTTCAGTCACAGTTGCATTTCATCAACATTTGTGGAATTATTTAATGCCTGTCTCCTTTGGCCAGATGTAGTGATATTAGATACAGATTCTCTCTTCATCACTGTATTCCCAGTATTTAGCAAAACGTAGTAGAATCAGAGGGAAACAAATATATGATGAATGAATAAATTAATGCAGTTACTCAGACACACCCTCATAGGATAGGTCTAATGCCTGTTCATGATAGGAGTGAAAATGCACTGCTTAAGTGCTTAAGTGTACCTTATTTCAACTTTTAAAATGTCTTTTAAAGATATCTCGCAAAAACATTTTACACCATTTTTAGCCATATCCCTCAATGTCCCCTTCCTCACAATCTCTACTTTTCTCTATTACGTTACTTCTGATTACTTCCAAAATATTTGGAAAACACATTACATTAAGTGATAAGAAAATCCTTCTAAAGTTTCTTGAGTTTTCTCACAGGAAAGGTGACAGCATTAGAATATTTTCTGGTATAATTATAACTGAGAGCTGCAAGTTAATGAATAGACTTTTCAGTATTTTTTGTTGTTGTTGTTGTTGTTTTTAAGATGTGCCACTTGCAGGATCTTAGTTCCCTGACCAGGAATCAAACCCATACCCCCTGCAGTGGAAGCGTGGAATCCTAACCACTGGACCACCAGGGAATTCTCAGTATTGTGCTTCTTATGCATCTCCTAAATGATTCTTGAACTGTTGTCAGAATCACCTAAGACTGCTGAAAGAGCAAAGAACTCCTAATCTCCCATTTTTTAATGGAAAACAAATTGTGTTTGTTGGCATTGTGGAGCATCCAAATGAATTCTTCATTATTTATTGAAAACAAAGGACCAGAATATTTTATCTAGATATAAAGATTGAGATTCTAGAGCATAAATATCAAGGATAATTGTTTAAAAGCACAATTGTCTCCATATGAAAGTATCATTAGTAGCATTGTCAAGCAAGACTAGTTGTAAGGGTAAAGATGGTTGCTTTGCTCACAGATTTCCTCACCTGCACTGGAGGTGAGACTTCTAAGTCTGTCAAAATAATTCCTGTGCCAATGTGAACATATTGCCTCTTAGGTACACATTTTCAGCCCTTTGCCTCATTTTGTATTAATAGATTTAGACCTTGAAAATATTCCTCCTTTGCACATTGGCTTGATATTTTAAGCTTTGCCCAAAAAGAACACCAGAGGAAGTGCAAGGCTATAGCAAGCGAAAGGCTCTTCTCTTCCCAATTTCAGTGGACTGTTTTTGGATGGCTGCTAACAGAATGGCATTTAGGAGTCCTCTTAGCAGCTTTTGAGGGCCAGCTGCAGTTTTTGTGCACTTGTCAGCAAGCTTCTTTGTCACCCAGCAGGTCTTTCTTAGGAACCATTTCCAAGATGCCTGCACCTTTTAGTAGTCTCTCAATTACCTGGCTGGTTATTCTTATGTACTGGCTCTGACCCACACGTACCATGCAGCAGGGTAGTCACTTATGTTACTCATGAAATAACGTAATAAATGGTGTGTTTAAAATCTGATATGAAAGCAAACATTTCATCACAGAAAAATGAAGAGAAGAATGAAAATTTGCAGGATGAAGTACAAGTTTTGAAATATTTACAATATATTATTTTACAAATCCATAGAATTTGTTGATCACCTTGTGCGGTGCTCAGTGTGAGGCATTGTATGCACAATGAATTTAAAGGTGAAGGAAAGAAACATGGAGAGGTGGAGAGAGAAGACTTTCATTCCTGCTATTAATAGTTACTGAGTAACTATTTGTGCAGTGCACTGTGTGGTAGATAAATGGAGAAAGAGAATTCTTGACTTTTATACTCAGTAATAAACAACAAGGAAGATAGATGTTAAATAAATGATGACACATGTGATGTGCATTCCAGGCAGGTTGTGGACAGGCTTGGTCTTTGGTTCATGTTTTTACATCAGGGCCAAGTATAAGTCCTATTAAACAACAGAAATTTAATAAGATGTATGTCATGAATGCAAGAAATGAAAACCCACTCCTGCTGTAGCCTTTCTTAAATACTCCACAATGCATTGAATATACAGTTTCCTTAAATAATTCACAAGAGATTGAATAACCTATAAAATTCTTTCATGAACCACATTTCTGATTTCCAGTTGTCTTTAATATTCTTACCTTTGACTTCTTATATATATTTTTCTTGAAGAATAAATGCTTGGTATTCATAAGACATACATCTGAAACCTTAGGGAATTCCCATAATCATGAATGCAGAAATAGCAGCAAAGGCTTATGAATTTTATTTGAAGTGCATTTCCACCAAAAGCCACATATCTGATGCCATATACTAAGACTAAAAGTTAGCTGTTGTTTCAACACCCACCTACGTTTTATTTCTCACTTTTAAAGAAGTTTTTTTACATTATCTCAAGGGCTTACATTGAAACTGTTTAACTCTTTTTTTCTTATTTCAATACATAACATATTGATCGTTGTTCAGATGGTAGGTCAACCCTGAATTTGACAATCTGATCTTGTTTTTAATCTAAAAGTTTTATTTTCTGATTAAAAACCAGAATTCCATATATCTTTGCTTCAAGTCCATTATTGGTGGTTGAATTCTAATCTTTCCATTTTGCCATGGCTATTGATGAATGAAGAAAAGCTGAGTAGAAAACACTATTATTTGGGGAACTATTGTTGGCCTTGGTCACAAGCGGAGTGATTTATGTTATTCAATGCTGTGCTTCAATAAATTGCCAATGCTTAAAAAATACAGTGGGTTTTCAGGGTATTCTAGGCTACTAAAACCATTGTACGCAGTAACAATTCTTTCTTCTAATTAGATTTTAAGTCCCTTATAGGGTCAGGTTAATATGTTCAGAGCACAACTATGAAAATGTGTGCTATTGTAGAAGTAGCAATAGAACAGGAGGAAGACAAAGATGGGCATGATTTCAAACTACCACTCAATTTTTGTGTAGATAAATCACTTGTTCTCTCTGGATTTTATTTTTCTCATGTATAGAATGAGCTTAATGAGTCTTGTTTTTTATTGCTGGCTCTAAATATTTGTCAATGCTTAACACATAGCTTATAAATTGGAAAGAGTGTTGAACAATAAAACACATGTTAGAGTTATGGTAATGAATTTAGGCAAAGTAAATGGTCAAAGTGCTTCTGGTCTCTCTTTTGCTATTGATAATAATGTGTAAAAAATGCAGGGTATGAGATGCAGCCTATGTCCAAGGAACAGAATGAAGCCAACTATATCCTGGGGATAGTCTCAAGATGTGGCTTCATCAATATTGGGTTTTTTGTTTTGTTTTGTTTTTGCGGTACACGGGCCTCTCACTGTTGTGGCCTCTCCCATTGCGGAGCACAGGCTCCGGACGCGCAGGCTCAGCGGCCATGGCTCACGGGCCCAGCCGCCCCGCGGCATGTGGGATCTTCCCAGACCGGGGCACGAACCCGTGTCCCCTGCATCGGCAGGCGGACTCTCAACCACTGCGCCACCAGGGAAGCCCCATCAATATTGTTTTTAACGCACTCTTATAATTGGTATTATTAAAGTAACACAAACAACAGCTTAAATTTCTTGAAATTATCTATTCAGCTTTCTAGTGACCTCCAATAATCTTTTAAATTATAAATATTTCTTGTGGATCATTCTTTTATTTTTCCAACAACATGTTTTATAAATTATGCTAGGTATTATTCTAGACATGTATGTGTTGAGGTTTTGAAAGTTAAAAAGACACTTACTCTAGTCTCAAAAAAATGCCGAAATAGCCCTAATAAGATAAATGAGAGTTCTCCTTTGTAAAGAATTGATGTAAGTCATTTTGACCATGTGCAACTATTAGACCTTTAGTAAATAAAATAGCCTTCAACAATTAAAGTTTGGTAAGGACTACAGACCTCTTCCCCACAGCCCTGCTACTACTTTACTATGAAATTGAGTCTCAGATCAAATTCTGCTACACATGTACATGGTTCCAGTAGTAATTCCATGTCGCTCTGGCAGACATCTCCATGGTATTATGTTTCTCTGAGACCTTAGACTTCTTTTCAGCACAGCAATACAGGCAGTCAGTCCCAATTGTGTTTGATCAACTAGTTGAAACCAGTTTGCCATTTATCTATAAAATACTGAATGCTTTTTACATGTAATTAATTCCTTAAACTTACTGTTTACTAGAGTAGAATTTACATCACATCTAGTAATTTCAGCACTAGAAAATAGAAATAGTATAATAAGAATTTTAAAAGGTGCAAGATCATAAAATCTAATTGTTTGCCTGAATTCAACACAGTAAGGACTTGGTTACCCAGCATATAAATCACCATTGCTGTGAGTCAAGCACGATGCATCCTAACCTCTTGAGATCACAGGTATTTAGACCTGACTGTATATCTGAGACTTTGTTGTTTGCAAACTTTTTTTCTTTTTCTTTCTTTTTTTTTTTTGAGTCTACATATTTTATATAACTTTAAATTCATTCACAATTATAAGTTTCTAATTGAAATTAGTCCTTTCAATTTTATTATCTTAATGGGTTAATTAAGTGTGATCCAAGATAAAATTTGGCAGAATCTTGAAAGTTTTTCTTTTGGCACACCTATTACACTTTAATCATACTGTTCTCTAACTAAAACATAGAATTTTTTACTCATATAGCTTAGAAAAGTCCACAGGAAACTACGAGGAAAGGATGTCATTATCCTTATTATCATCACCATCTTCATCATTTCATAATCATCATTATCTAACATTTACTGCATGCTTTCTGTGTCTCAGGACTTCTCCTCAGTGTTGCACAGGTTATTGCCCCTGATATATACGATAACCTCTGTGGTAAGTTATTATTAACTCTCTTTACAGATAAGGAAACTGAAGCACAGGAGAGATAGGTGGTTTGTCCACTGTCACAAAAAGTAAGTGGTATTGCTATAGATTGAATGCAGGTAGTGTGATTACAGAGACAGGGGGCGGGGTTTAACCACAATGTCAAACTCTTTCATGAGAGCAAAGATGTTTGATTTTGCTGATCATGTGAATACATAGCCCTTCTTTTGGGCCTAATCTTCTTCAGTTGTTCAGAGTGTACACAGTACTCTTATGTCCTTTCCATATTTCACTTTTTTAGTAGTCCTGTGAGCTAAATACAATGATGATGTACCTTGTAGATAGGCAAACTGTGATTCAGAAAAGTCTAGCGATTTACCTATGGATCTGAAGCTGCTAAGTCACATTGTAAGGTGTGAACTTGAATCCAGGTCT
Source organism: Lagenorhynchus albirostris (assembly GCF_949774975.1). Lineage (NCBI taxonomy): Eukaryota > Metazoa > Chordata > Mammalia > Artiodactyla > Delphinidae > Lagenorhynchus > Lagenorhynchus albirostris. The sequence continues at coordinate 31,496,652 of NC_083103.1, forward strand.
TCTAATTATAAACCCATAAGCTATGGACTGAATGGTGTCTTCTCCATACAACTGTGCTTGAAGATAGGGCCTCCATGGTGGTAATTAAGATTGAATGAGGTCATAAGAGTGGGGCCCTGATACAATAGAATTAGTGTCTTTATAATAAGAGATACTAGAGAGTTCTCTGTCTTTTCACCATATGAGGACACAGCAAGAAGATGGCTGCTTATAACCCAAGAAAGAGTTCTTATCAGAAATTGAATAAGCTGGTACCTTGATCTTGGACTTCCCAGCCTCCAGAACTGTCAGAAAATGAACTTCTGCTGTTTAACCCACCCACTCTATGGTATTTTCTCATGGCAGCCAGAGAAGTCTAAGACACAATGTTTAACACTTGCTTTAAATGTTGCAGTCAGGTGCTCACATGGTTAACAATCAAATTTTTGCTTAGGGTGGAAGCACAGGTGGTGACCTATGGAGTGAATAAACTATAAAGTCCCCTGATGACAAGTCATGCCATTTAATGACATTTATAATTTGCAAATTCACCCATGTGCATTGCAGTTACAAAACTTGAGCTGCAATTTTTCAGCAGCTTTAAACTACAAGGCATTATGTTAGATTGAAGACAGTTTTGGCAGAGGAATACTGCTCTCTTCATGAACTACCAAACACCACTGGGCAAAGTCAGCTGTCAGTGGTGCCTGTGGGATATGCCTAACGACGTGTTTCTCCTACTTGCCTGTTTTTGATGCTCCTACTTCCACTGATAGCAACTTATTCCTCTGAGTTAAAATTGGTCCTTTAGTTTTAACTGCAGATATGCATCAGGAAATGAATAAATCAAGATACTAATACCATTCTGTTTACTGTCAAAGATAAAACCAGTTGTGAGTTAAAGTAGTACAGGCAAATTTTAATCAGTAATGACTATTGCAGTAAGAAAAAGAGTCCAGTGTGAACTGAACTCAAATTTGTGCAGAGGTGTCTGGCATTGGTTTTATTGTTTGTTTGGTTTTAATAATTAACAAAATTAATATAATTCTCTATTATGACTGTCAATCATTTTCTGTTGGCTGTTGAAACACATAAAGTATGTATATACATTACAGCATGAGGGGATAGATAGAGGGACGATGAAGATGAGTGGGGGATTAAGAGAAGAGGAAAGTTACTAAAAGCTGGAGGGGAGATTGGCTCATGTGACTAGGCCATCTGGGTTTCCTGACTGACCTTTATCAAAGTTAGGCTCCTACCATCCTGCAGAAACTAGGAGACAGAGGCCCTATCTTCAGACATTGGCTGAAATGGACAGTGATTTTGTTTTTTTGGCAGCCTTGAGCTTTCCCAGGCAGGAAATGAAGGGGGCTGCAGTCATCACCCTAGGGATGTAGTCTTGAGCTGTTGAAAACTATGTAAGTGTTTGTTGAAGTCTATTATTGTAGCAGATGGACAAAATCATTTGTGCTGGAAGTCTTAAGTTTTTATAGGCCAAGGTTGAGGACTAATTGAGAAGAGGGCTCAGGGGAGTCTGACTAGAGTTTGGTCAAGGAAGGACTCTTTTTTTTTTTTTGGCGGTGGGTACGTGGGCCTCTCACTGTTGTGGCCTCTCCCGTTGCGGAGCACAGGCTCCGGACGCGCAGGCTCAGCGGCCATGGCTCACGGGCGCAGCCGCTCCACAGCATATGGGATCTTCCCGGACCGGGGCACGAACCCGTGTCCCCTGGGTCAGCAGGCGGACTCTCAACCACTGTGCCACCAGGGAAGCCCAAGGAAAGACTCTTTGTTACTACTTTTCTTCTGATATGTAGTGTTGTGGGAGGGTGGTAGCCATCATGAGTATAGTAGGCTATGGGATAGTGGAGAAGATAAATTTTAAAACAGAAAAATAATTAGTTAGCCAACAAATGCAAATATTTCCTTTAGGAAGGAAAGAGAAGAGTGAATGTATGTCCAACATTCCAGCTCTTCAGAATTCTGCTGGAGGGACTGTTTTCTGTCTCACTGGCGTCAGAGTGCTGATGGAAACTGGCATAACTTGGCTGTCTGGGGACCACTGAGAACAAAGCAGAGCTTGATAGCTTGTTTCAGCCTGAGAGAACTTATGAAACCATAGACAAACATCAGAGAGCAAGAGGTTAGGAGCTTCTGAGAAAGAAACCAGTAAAACTCTCAAATTGGGCAATTACACACACAAACCCAGATTAAATGCATCCCTATAAAAAGTCTTAGGGGGCTTCCCTGGTGGCGCAGGGAAGAGGCTGCCTGCCGATGCAGAGGACACGGGTTCGTGCCCTGGTCCGGGAAGATCCCACATGCCGTGGAGTGGCAAGGCCTGTGAGCCATGGCTGCTGAGCCTGCACGTCCAGAGCCTGTGCTCCACAATGGGAGAGGCCACAACAGTGAGAGGCCCACGTACCGCAAAAAAAAAAAAAAAAAAAAAAGTCTTAGAGGTCCCCCAGAATCTCTAGTCAGCCTAACTGTTGAAGATCTTCCCCTGTATGAAGTTAGTCCATAAAGATGAAAGAAATTAAGGATGATACAAATAGATGGAGAGATATACCATGTTCTTGGATTGGAAGAACCAACATTGTGAAAATGACTCTACCACCCAAAGCAATCTAAAGATTCAATGCAATCCCTATCAAACTACCACTGATTTTTCACAGAACTAGAACAAAAATTTTCACAATTTGTGTGGAAACACAAAAGACCCCGAATAGCCAAAGCAATCTTGAGAACGAAAAACGGAGCTGGAGGAATCAGGCTCCCTGACTTCAGACTATACTACAAAGCTACAGTAATCAGGACAGTATGGTACCGACACAAAAACAGAAATATAGATTAATGGAACAGGATAGAAAGCCCAGAGATAAACCCACACACATATGGTCACCTTATCTTTGATAAAGGAGGCAGGAATGTACAGTGGAGAAAGGGCAGCCTCTTCAATAAGTGGTGCTCGGAAAACTGGACAGGTACATGTAAAAGTTTGAGATTAGATCACTCCCTAAAATCATACACAAAATTAAGCTCAAAATGGATTAAAGACCTAAATGTAAGGCCAGAAACTCTCAAACTCTTAGAGGAAAACATAGGCAGAACACTCTATGACATAAATCACAGCAAGATCCTTTTTGTCCCACCTCCTAGAGAAATAGAAATAAAAATAAACAAATGGGACCTAATGAAACTTCAGAGCTTTCACACAGCAAAGGAAACCATAAACAAGACCAAAAGACAACTCTCAGAATGGGAGAAAATATTTGCAAATGAAGCAATTGACAAAGGATTAATCTCCAAAATTTACAAGCAGCTCATGCAGCTCAATAACAAAAAACCAAACAACCCAATCCAAAAATGGTCAGAAGACCTAAATAGACATTTCTCCAAAGAAGATATACAGACTGCCAACAAACACATGAAAGAATGCTCAACATCATTAATCATTAGAGAAATGAAAATCAAAACTACAATGAGATATCGTCTCACACCAGTCAGAATGGCCATCATCAAAAAATCTAGAAACAATAAATGCTGGAGAGGGTGTGGAGAAAAGGGAGCACTCTTGCACTGCTGGTGGGAATGTGAATTGGTACAGCCACTGTGGAGAACAGTATGAAGGTTCCTTAAAAAACTACAAATAGAACTACCATATGACCCAGCAGTCCCACTACTGGGTATATACCCTGAGAAAACCATAATTCAAAAAGAGTCATGTACCAAAATGTTCATTGCAGCTCTATTTACAATAGCCAGGAAACATCCTAAGGAGATGGAAACAACCTAAGTGTCCATCATTGGATGAATGGATAAAGAAGATGTGGCACATATATACAATGGAATATTACTCAGCCATAAAAAGAAACGAAATTGAGCTATTTGTAATAAGGTGGATGGACCTAGAGTCTGTCATACAGAGTGAAGTAAGTCAGAAAGAGAAAGACAAATACCATATGCTAACACATATGTATGGAATTTAAGGGGAAAAAATGTCATGAAGAACCTAGGGGTAAGACAGGAATAAAGACACAGACCTACTAGAGAATGGACTTGAGGATATGGGGTGGGGGAAGGGTAAGCTGTGGCAAAGTGAGAGAGTGACATGGACATATACACTACCAAACGTAAAACAGATAGCTAGTGGGAAGCAGCTGCATAGCATAGGGAGATCAGCTCAGTGCTTTGTGACCACGTAGAGGGATGGGATAGGGAGGGTGGGAGGGAGGGAGATGCAAGAGGAAAGAGATATGGGAACATATGTATATGTATAACTGATTCACTTTGTTATAAAGCAGAAACTAACACCATTCTAAAGCAATTATACTCCAATAAAGATGTTAACAAAAACAAAGTTAAAATAGCAAATGGTATATATATTTTACCACAATAAAAATCTTTTTTTTTTGTTTAAAAAAAAAAAAAAAAGACCAGAGGTGACTGTTTTTACAAACACACAAATTCCAGCAAAAAACTAACAGATCATAGGAAGAAAGGGAGAAACAATCCAGTCAAGGGAACAAAATTAATCCTTACAAAACAATCCTAACGAAACAGAGATCTGTGAATTACCTGAAAATTAATTTGTGATCATTATCTTATAGAAACTCAGTGAGTTACAAGAGAACACAGATAGACAACTAAATGAAGTCAGGAAATGAAAAATGAACAAAATTAAAATATCAACAGAGAGATAGAAACTATAAAAAAAAAGAAAGAAACAGAAATTCTGGACCTGAAGAATATAGTAACTGAATTGAAAAAAAACACGAGGAGGGTTCAACAGCAAAATTGATCAACTAGAAGAAAGAATCAGTGAATCTGAAGACAGGTCATTTGAAATTATCAAATCAGAGAAACAAAAAGAAAGAAAAAATGAAGAAAAGTGGGAAAAGCCATAAGTCAGACCAGTGTATACATTGTGGGTGTCTCATAAGGAAAATCAAGAGAGCAAGAAGAATAGAGCTTATATGAAGAAATAATAACCCCAGATTCCCTGATGAAGGAAATGGGCATCCAAATATAAGAAGGTCAAAAGACACTCATGAAGATGAACTCAAAGGTGTCAACACTAAGATACCTTATAATCCAACTATCAAAAGTCTAAGACAAAGAATTTTAAAATCAGAGAGAGAAAAGTGACTTGTCATGTAAAAAGGAGCACCCATCAGTGGATTTCTCAACAGAAACATTACAGGCTAGAAATGAGTGGGATGACATATTCAAAGTACTGAAAGACGAAAACTGCCAACTAAGAACAGTGTATCAGGCAAAACTGTACTTCAAAAATGATGGAGGGGGCTTCCCTGGTGGCGCAGTGGTTGAGAGTCCGCCTGCCGATGCAGGGGACACGGGTTCATGCCCCGGTCTGGGAAGATCCCACATGCCATGGAGCGGCTGGGCCCGTGAGCCATAGCCCCTGAGCCTGCGCGTCCAGAGCCTGTGCTCCGCGGTGGGAGAGGCCACAACAGTGAGAGGCCCGTGTACCACACAAAAAAAAAAAAAAAAAAAAAAATGATGGAGGAATAAAAACCTTCTAGTTAATACTGCTGTACTGTACACTTAAAAATGGTTAAGATATTAATTTTTATGTTATATGTTTTTCACCACAATAATTTTTAAAAACCCCAAATAGAATAATGCATGACTCCCAATCTGGGATGTTCACCTAGATTCATTCATTCACACTTAAAACAAACAAACAAACAGAAAAAACCTCTTTCTTTAAATACTTATAAAATTCTTATTCTGAACCAGGCACTCTTATTAGGGGCTATAGAGTCAGTGGTAAATGTATGTATCATGGGAAGTCATTGGAGGTGGAGGGTGGGATTTGAACAAGGTAGTCCTATGACACGATTTATGTTGTAAGGGGAACACTCATACAGCCCCAAGGAGAATAGACCACATAAGGTAAGGATGGGACCAGGAAGACCAGATAAGTTTCTGGAAAGATCAAGATATGATAGCATTATTAAATTTATGTTTATTCAATGATTTGTGTAGTTCTTGATAAACTCTGTTGAACATTGATATTCCATACCTTGGTGTGTAGAGTGTAGATTGTGGAAAAATATGGATGTATAAAATAGGTCCATTGCGTTTAAGGCAGCGTCATTTCTCGCCTAAACTCTAACTGCCCTCTAACTCATACACTACATCCATATTGTTCTCAAGATATAGTTCCAAATCTTAGACACTAGTGCAAGGTCATATGTGCTTGGCCCACCATCCTGACTCCATCAAATTGCATACGCCACTGAAGATGTTCATGAAAATAATGAGCTTTATATCTGCATCTTATCTGAGCTGGAATTTTTTCTTGTTTATATCTTTCAGTGTTGTATAAAATTCTCTGCAAAAGTCATTTATTTTTAATCAATAGAAAGAAAGTAAGAGAAGGAAAAAATACATATACCAAAAGTAATCAGATGAATTTGAGGCATCGTTTTCTATTTCTAACCTGTATTCTGTAATTTGGGGGCTTAGTAACTACATTTTACTTTAGTCTTTTCTTTTTACTTATTTTTAAATGAATATATTTTGAATGTCACATGTCAGTAGAAAATTTTGTGATTCTAAACTAAATATTCCCTTTCTGGTAAGTGGTTTTGAAGTCAAGAGCTGGAAAGTTTACACATACTGTTACTTAACTGTATATTAACCAAATAAACCAAGGGTTCCACATTTAAACAGTTTAGAGATTCTCTGAAAACATTTATCTCCCTTTATAGAAGCACCCATTGTGTATTGTAGAAAAAGTTATGTGCATGTGGATATAAGTACAAACACAAAGAGACTTTCAGAGTTTATTTTACATTTAGTCAAATTAAACTTGCTTTTTGAAGGCTGAATTACCCTAAGCATGTTCCAGTCCCAAAGAGGAAACATGGTAATAAAAATATAAAACTCACCCATCTGACTGTACAATTTTTATAGATTCTGGGAATGTAAAATCATCTCTTTTAATGCAAAAATTATTAACAAAATATTTACTTAGTATGGCATTTTTACACTGTTCAAAGTTAGATCTTGAGTCAAATCATAGATGAGTAAGGCTGAATAACTTGAGATGAGCTGGTCCAACCCTAGACTACTCTGGAAAAAATCACGCCACTGATGACCAAACACAACCATTTTTATTTCAAATTTTCAGTCATTGAACACAGTTACATATTCATTCATTTATTTGCTTAACTATTCCCTGCTTTCTATATATTAGCTAAACATTGTTCAAGGTTCTATATTAGTGAACAAAGCAGGCCACTCTCTCTGTACTTGTGAAGTGTACATTCTACAATAACAGTCAATCCATAAAAAATAAATATAATAATAAGTAAATTACCTGGTATATTACAAGATGATAGATGGGAAAAAGCAGAGTAAGGATGATAATAGGTACCAATATTAATTTTTAATGTTATTTTTACATTCAGAAATGCATATAGATAGTTTAACTTTTTACTTGACAATGAGTTGCTTTCATAGATAGAAAAATATATTGTAATTTTTAAAGCGCAGCGCATATGAGACCATAAGGTGGTAACCTCTCATTTATGCTGCTTCATGGTTTGGGGGCAAGAAGCAGGGCTGACCTGTGTCACTATGAATATATAACTCATGAAAATGGTTCTGTGATCTGAGTTCAGGGCTGAGTTCTCCAATGTCTGGGCTGTCACCAAGCATTTTACTCCCTTTGTTGCTCTGTACTTTTAGTTCTCTCTGCCTGGAGTGCTTTCCTTAGGTTAGCCCTAGTCTGGCTACATTTTACCCACAATGTTTCAAATCTAATGCCACTTTTTCAAAGAGACCTTTCCAACACACTGTTTAAATCATCCACTGCATTCTGGCATTCTCCCTCATGTTAACTATTTTATTTTCTTTATAGCACTGAAGTTAAATAGTTACTGCTTTTTTCTTATTTATTGCCCTCCTTTTGCACAGTTTGACCCCCCTGAGAGCCTATCTTTTGTCTTTCTCATTCAGGGCTATAACTGCTGTCCCAACACAGGGACAGAATAGATACTAAATGAATATTTGTCGAATGAATGATGACTTTCCCTACTTGCCCATGGTTAAAATATTCAGTCAGGTTGCATTTCTCTTTAGTTTAATATTTTCACTGTAGTTAACATAGTCCTAGAGTAAATGCAAGCAGTTAAACAAATTTTACTCCTGGTTCAGGAAATAATGCATTTTAGAAAGTCTAGTTTATTCTAGTAGTTAAAATAGTGGGCTCTGGTGTTCAAATTTTAGATCTGATCTTGTCAAATTTATTTAATCTTTCTGTGATCTTAGGCCAATTAAATTTACCTTTTCATGTCTCAGTATCCCCTTCTATAAAATGAAGATAATAATAATAGTCATGAGAATGATTTTATAAGGAAAAAATTCTTAGAATAATACATAATATAAAATAATCAGTAATTATTGTTGTTTTTAAAAAAATTCTATAAAGTGACTATAATTCCAACACTGGGGCTGTACCTTTGCATTTGATTAAAAGAGCACAAGAATATAGCAGATATGGTGAGGCTGTGGCCAAAAATATAGATAATTGCATTTTCAACCAAGCCAGTACTTCTGTTGATAGGATAGCTGTGTTCAGAAACCCATTTAGGTTGGTGTATTGCAGAAAACATGTGTAAAGATGGGCCATCTCAAAGCTTCTGAATATGTGACTTCTGAAATCTGTATTTGTTGCAAATTGTCTATAGCCTCTGCCATACATTTTCTTCTGATATTCCTTAGTCCTGTAATGTGTCTGTGGAAATATATTTTTCATTGAAATGGTTCCTCAGAGACTCATTGTCAAGAAAGAGACTTTGCTAAAATACATTCTGTAAATATACTTTCTCATTTTTATTCTAAAGTTCTGAACAAAAATGTTTTGGCCACCTGAGTAAATAATTTGAGTCAAATTTCAGCATACTTGAAGTATGATAATAACATAATAATTCTCATAGCCTAGGCATTCTCCAAAGCTTACATTAAACTGGTACTACTTTGTGAAAGAGGCATTCTTCATTGCTTCTAAATGCCTGTGTAAAATTCCTCTGGCTTCAAATGTCTCCATCAAATCCTCTCGTAAAAGTAGAGGTCAGTCTCAATGGCATCATCGAAAGAGGGAAGCCAGAAACAAACTGCCGCAAAAGACCAATATATTTCTTTAGAACTGAAAAAACAGAATGTTTCATGAGGGAGGAAATGGCCTTGGGAATTGATATTTAAGATTTTCAAATTGCAATAATATGTGTAGAAAGAATCACTTACCTCTGATATTCTGTGTTAAATTTTCTAGTCTCTTTAATAAAGCATACTTCTGAAATATGAGTTGACAAGAGGTCTGGTTTCAACAGTGAGACAGTTCGTGTAGTGTAGAATTTAGAAAGAAAATACCCACACACTTATACCTAAATTCTTATGCTGGTGATTATTCTGGAATCTTAAGCATTGCTCTAGAATTTTTTTCTCTAATTCTCCCCCCAAAAACCAAACTTAACCAAGTTTTAATTAACCACAGTTTACTTCTCTAGGTAATTTATCCATTTGTTCTCAGACACATTTCTTACTTTTAGAGAAACTGCTATATTTGTAGATCAGATATCTCATAAAGCACTTGAATCCAGGATGTATAAAGAACTCTTAAAACTTAATGCTCCAAAGACAATCCAGTTAAAATTGGACAAAGAATCTAAATAGATATTTCCCCAAGAAGATATACAAACAGCTAATAAGCACATGAAAAGATGCTCAACATCATTGCTCATTAGAGAAATGTGCATCAAAACAGTGAGATAATATTCATACCACTAGGATGATTGAATTTCAAGCTTTTCAAATCTCAGCATTGCCACCTAAATAACATTTGAATTCATTCAGCTGGCATTTAACATCCTGTATAATGTGTGCTCAGTCTAAATTCCCATTCCTGTGACTGCATCCCCAGTCCTGTGTTTATCACCCTATACTCCCTGAAGTACTTGCCATTTCTCCTACCAGCCCTTCCACTTGTTGTAGTTGTGAAACACCTCCATTTTTAACAAGCCCCCAAGTGGTGGTATTGTAGATGGGCTATGATGAACTGTCACCTAGCCATCCTCTTACCTATGAAATAGCTGTGAAAATGTTACCATGTCCAAGCTCATACTGCTTGCCGCATGACAGGCCAATTAATCAAGACAATTTGTTGGGGCAAGGAATAGTGACTTCATTTGGAAAGTCAGCAGACCTAGAAGATGATGGACTAGTGTCCCAAAGAACCATCTTACCTGAGTTAGAATTCGGGCTTCTTTTACATTAAAAGGGGAGGGGGTATGGTTGGTTGTTGCAGACTTCTTGGTGTCAGAATCCTTTGTTCTTGCTGCAGTCCGTGTGAGTCAGGTCATGATGTTACTGTAAACCTCCAAAAAGACAAATGCTATTCTCTGTTCTGCAATTTTTTTATCTCTATGTGAATGGAAAAGTATTATACCTTTAAGGTCAGAGCCTTGAGAATGGGTTTTCCTGTATATTTCAGGCTATAAGCAACATTCTTAACTTGTAGCAAAAGCAATAGAATACAAAGGTTAAAGTAAAAGAAACAGATCTCATATGGAGTCAGATTTGTTCTTCGCTATTACAAAAACTCTCACTTGGAAAAATGGAATGCTTCTCTCTCCAGATGCTGCAGGTAATTCTTTTGTTTCCCCTCTCAATGTTTTGTTTATAAAGAGAAAAAAAAGCCACTGTTTTTCCTTCACACAATATCTACTCAAATCACGTATACCATGCAAGTGCAGATTCTTTCATGCTTATTTGTTTGATTTATAAAGAACAAGGGAATTGCTGTAGTACTACAACTAATAAAATATTTGTATGGTAGCCGTGCAGGTGAAGCTGGAGTTAGTGGTTAAATAACGGCTCACTTGAAATTTGTAGATAGAATTTATCTTTTGTTCTTTAAAATACAATACAGGGTGACTTCTTGGGATTTATAACTTTTCTCGACAAAACCATACCACACTTTGTTTGACAGGAAGCTGCAAAGAAGTTTAATGAGCATAAAATGTCATATTATTGATTCTGGAATCAAAATCTCTTTGGGAATTGAGAATTGTTTGCTAGGTTATTTTGCTCTTTTGGAGTTTTTGAAACAAATCCTGGGTATCATTCTGCAGAGTCTTACTTAGTAAGGTTGATGGCAGCTTAGTATTCCAGGCACTTAAAAAACAACAGCAAAACACCTCCTCAGGTTATCTATCAACCAGTTTTGGGGAACTGTCTGCAGTGTGAATCTTAGACCACTAGCTTCAAAATATCCCAGAAGTATTTTTCTGAAGCTCTGTATCCTGCACTTACTATATCAGAATCTCAAATTGTGGGAACCTAGGAATCTGTACAATAAACATATCATACTGTAGATTCATATGTATGTGTAGGAAAACAAATGTCGCAACCCCAAAATGGCTCTTTGGCACACAGATTATTTTGAGCTGAAAACAATTAAGATCCAAAAGACTCAGGAAGAAATGTTGACCTTCTCCCTTAGCTACCTAAAGAAATTAGATAGAGGACCTCTTACAGGAAGGGAACGATCACCATAGATGGCTATAGTTTGGACTAGATGTGGTTGACTAGGAGGTACCTAGCAAAGTCTAGTTGTTAAAAATCCTTCTCTGTGTACCCATTGTCTCTGCATGGCCCAGTAAAAATTTGTTTAACAAACGTGTGCTTTTCCATCTTCCTGTGAATTGTATTCCTCCCCTTTGACATCTCAAGCCACTACCCCCAACATCCTCTTTTGTTTTTAGCTGAAAATGGTATTTAAGGTGAGGGTTTAAGCCATTTTGGTGAGTTACTCAGTTTTTCTGGGTCTCTCCAATGTATACAAGTTATTAAACTTTTGTTTGATTTTCTCCTCTTAATCTGTCGATTTAATTCTTAGACCACCCAGAGGAACCTAGTAGGGTGGAGGGATATTTTTTCATCTGCAACATGCAACATCTAGGCTGAAATACCTAAAGAACCAAAGTGTCTAAAGACAATTACAAGGGTAGTAGTTAAAGTAGAAGGAATATTCTTTCATATTTCTGTTTTTTTTTAAATTGAAGTTGCAGAAAAGTTGAAAGAATAGTAGAGTTAACACCTATATACCCTTCACCTAGATGTTTCAGTTGTGAGCAGTTTACCTTTTATTTTTCCTTTGGCTGAACCTTTTGAAAGTATTTTGCAGATATCCCAGTTTACTCCTAAATACTCTAGCCAGTATCTCCTACAGAAGGCTTTTCTCCTAAATAACCATTACACAGTTATCACACTAAGAAATTGAACATTGATACAGTTCTACTACCTAATATGTAGCCCATATTCAAATTTCCCCGGTTGTCTCCATAATGTCTTTTGTTTTGTTTGCATCGTTTCCAATCAAGAATTACATATTGTATTTAGTTGCCTCTTTTTTTAAATTTCCTCTAATATGGAAGACTCTTTCTTTTTTTTGTCTTTTGTGATACTATTATATTTTAAGATTTCAGACAAGTTATCTTTAATGTGTGTAAGTTTTTATTTATCTTATTCTTCCTTTGAATTAGTTTTAATAAGAATTCTATAAGGTGCTATTGTGCTGTTCTCAGTCAGGTTGTACTTTTATTGGTGATATTAACTTTGATCGCTGGGTTAAGATGTTGTCATATAAAGGTAATTCTCTCTTGTCATTAATAAGTAATCTGAAGAGTGATCCCAGTGATTTATTATCTATTTGATAACATTTGCTTGAAACTACCATTATAGGTTTTAAAATGGAGATATGCTAATAAAACCATTTCTTCTACAATTAATGGTTGGCATTCTTTGTAAAACTTAGATTCCCCTTCTGAGTATTCCCACCCTTTGTTTCTCTTTGCTTTGTTCGTATCATCATGGACTCATAGATTCCTTTCGTTTTTTACATAATGTGTTATAATTCACTACTGTTGTTATTTATTTTGATTCTTAAAATGTCTCAGATGTGACCAGTGAGAGACCCTTCAAATTGGGCCCTGTGTATCCTTTGATATGAGCATTTTTTGAGCATTTCCATACGCTCAGCCACAAATAACTGTCTCATTTTATATCTTGTCTTTCCTCTGGCAGCAACAATTTATCCATGAAGCCCTGGCTATTTCAGTAGTGAAAGGAATTTAGAAACTCAGATTGCGTATGTTTTGTAGTTAGGTTGGCATTGTTATTTGGCCCATTCTGTGGACAGAGCTAGGGAACGTTTTTTTGTTGTTGTTTGTTTGTTTTTTAATTATGAGTTCATAGTGACAATTATAATTCTGATCCTAAAACACAAAGTCTTTCCTCTCCTTTTCCCATTCCATACTTGCATTTCCCCTTTGTCTTATAGGGAACTTGGTTCTCCAAAACTTTTAATAATACATCTGTACCATTTGCTTAATGCTACGATATACATTAAGTAGTTTGAGAATCACTCAGCCAATACTACTACCAAAAACCCTGCTTTTAAAATTCAAGATTTCTTTTTATTTTTTTCTCTGTAAAATATATCCCACTGATCATATATAGTCAGTACTATGTTCAAAAGTTATCTGATTTGTTTTTCTTCTTTCTTCTGTATGCTTGGGTTATCGGTTTAAAATATATTTAGACTTATTTGTTTTTGTTCATAATCAATTATAAAGCTTTTCCATCCTTACTGATTTTTTTTAGGGGGGTGTCAAAGTCAAACTATACAACATTAAGAAAAATCACATTCCCTTCTCTGTCTTTTCCACTGTGGTTCTACCTATTCCATGTGGTGATCAATTTGACTCATTTTGGTTTATCTTCCCATGTTCCTTTTTGCAAAACGTGTGTTTGTGCATATACATACATATATATAAATATACATATATGCACACACATTTTACATATATACACACAGATACATGTCTATGTGTGTGTATATACATATATGTAAATGTTCATATATATATGTATGTGTTTATATATAGTTTTTACATAGACATACACATTCTTTTCTTTTCCCAGTTTTATTGAGAAATAAATGTATTGGCATACATTTATTGATGTATTGGCATTCATCACTGTATAAGTTTAAGATGTATAGCATGATGGTTTGATTCACATATACTGTGAACTGTTTACCGCAGTAAGTTTGGTTAATATCCATCATCTCATATAGTTACAATTAAAAGAAAAGAAAAAGAATATTATCCTTGTAATGAGAACTCTTGGGATCTACTCTCCTAACAACTTTCCTATATATGATACAGCAGTGTTAATGTAGTCATCATGTTGTACACTATATCCCTAGTACTCATTTATCTTATAACTGGAAGTTTGTACCTTTCAAGCACCTTCTTCCTCCCCTTCCCTCCACCTCTAGTAACTATAAATCTGATCTCTTTTTCTATGAGATTAGTGTCTTGTTTTTAGATTCTACATTTAAGTGAGATCATATAGTATCTATCTTTCTCTAACCTTATTTCACTTAGTATAATGCCCTCAAGTTCATCCATATTGTTGCAAATGGCAGGATTACTTCTGTTTTATAGCTGAATAATATTCCATTGCATGTGTATATGTGTGTGTGTGTGTGTGTGTGTGTATATATATATATACACACACACACACACACACACACCAAAACTTCTTTTTTTTAATTACTTAATTTATTTATTTTTTGGCTGTGTTGGGTCTTCGTTGCTGCACGTGGGCTTTCTCTAGTTGTGGCAAGCAGGGGCTACTCTTTGTTGCAGTGTGCGGGCTTCTCGTTGCGGTGGCTTCTCTTGTTGCGGAGCATGGGGCTGTAGGCACGTGGGCTTCAGTAGTTGTGGCAGGTGGGCTCAGTAGTTGTGGCTCGTGGGCTCTAGAGTGCAGGCTCAGTAGTTGTGGCACATGGGCTTAGTTGCTCCACGGCATGTGGGATCTTCCCGGACCAGGGCTAGAACCCACGTCCCCTGCATTGGCAGGCGGATTCTTAACCACTGTGCCACCAGGGAAGCCCCAAAACTTCTTTATTCATTCTTCCATCAGTGGACACTTAGGTTGTTTCCATGCCTTGGCTATTGAAATAATGTTGCTATGAATATAGGGGAGCAGATATCTTTTTGAGTTAATGTTTTCATTTCTTTTGGATATATTTCCAGAAGTGGAAATGCTAGATCATATGGTAGTTCTGTTTTCAATGTTTTGACGAACCACCATGCCGTTTTCCATAATGGCTGTGCCAATTTACAATCCCACCAAACAGTGCACAAGGGTTCCCTTTTCTCCACATACATACCAGCATTTGTTATCTCTTATCTTTTTTCATGATGGTCATTATAATAGGTGTGTAGTGATATCTCCTTGTGGTTTTAATTTGCATTTCCCTAATGAATAGTGATGTTGAGCATCTTCTCATGTACCTCTTGGTCATTAATGTATCTTCTTTGGAAAAATGTTCATTTTTTAAATTTGATTAGTTGAGGGTTTTGCTATCAAGTTGTATGAGTTCTTTATATATTTTGAATATTAATCCTTTATCAGATATATGGTATTGGGGCTCAGGGAGGGCTGCCCCAAAATATAACACAGTGGCATATTATTTTGATTAAAGTTACTTAAGAAATGGCCAATGCAAGAGGGACTAACCCTCCTTTCTGTCTCCCTGAAAGCAGGAAATAAATCTCTCATGTGAAAGGTGCACTCCCTGCATCTGGAGGTAGAAGGACACCCTTATTGCCAGAGATAGGGCAATTCAGGTCCTGAGCCTATATATACAAATCTTGTTACTTCTTTAATTTACTACCCCAAATCCAAATTCTGCTGAGATTCTTTACAAACTGAGCACCCAAAACCTAAGTTTATTTGTCCTGTCAATTTCTCACAAATTTATTGTTTCTTTGTCTAAAAAACAGTATAAAAGCTGCCTACTTTGACCATTTTTTAGGTCCTATTTCTTTGAGACCTCCATGCACATGAATAAAATTTGTTTCTTTTTCTCCTGATAATCTGTCTTGTGTCAATTTTATTATTAGTCCAGCCATAAGAACTCAAGAGGGGTAGAGGGGGGAATTTTCTCCTTCCTTACAATGGTTTGCAATTTTTTTTTCCTCATTCTGTAGGTTGTCTTTTCATTTTGTTGATGGTTTCTTTTGCTGTGCAAAAGATTTTATAGTTTGATGTAGGCCCACCTGTTAGGTTTTTTTTTTAATTTGTTATTTGTGCTTTATGCAAGATTTCCAAAAAACAATTGCCAAGAGCTATGTCAAGGAACCCGTTTTCTTCTTGGAATTTCATGGTTTTAGGTCATGCATTTAAGTCTTTAATCCATTTTGAGTTGATTTTTGTGAGTAATGTAAATTACGGGTCAAGTTTTATTCTTCTGCACGTGAACATCCAATTTTCCAAGCCCCATTTGTTGTAGAAACTGTCTTTTCTCCATTGTATATTCTTGGCTCCCACACTGATTCTATTTTTTTTAATTTTAGAATTTTATTTTATTTATTTTTTTATACAGCAGGTTCTTATTAGTTACCTATTTTATATATAGTAGTGTATGTATGTCAATACCAATCTCCCAATTCATCACACCACCACCACCCCCCCTCTGCCACTTTCCCTCCTTGGTGTCCATACGTTTGTTCTCTACATCTGTGTCTCAATTTCTGCCCTGCAAACCAGTTCATCTGTACCATTTCCTAGGTTCCACATATATGAGTTAATTTGTTTTTCTCTTTCTGACTTACTTCACTCTGTATGACAGTCTCTAGATGCATCCACGTCTCTACAAATGACCCAGTTTTGTTCTTTTTTATGGCTGAGTAATATTCCATTGTATATATGTACCACTTCTTCTTTATCCATTCTTCTGTCGATGGGCATTTAGGTTGCTTCCATGACCTGGCTATTGTAAACAGTGCTGCAATGAACACTGGGGTGCATGTGTCTTTTTGAATTATGTTTTTCTCTGGGTATATGCCCAGTAGGGGGATTGCTGGGTCATATGGTAGTTCTATTTTTAGTTTTTAAAGGAACCTCCATACTGTTCTCCATAGTGGCTGTACCAATTTACATTCCCATCAACAGTGCAAGAGGGTTCCCTTTTCTCCACACCCTCTCAAACAACTGTTGTTTGTAGATTTTCTGAGGATGCCCATTCTAACCTGTGTGAGGTGATACCTCATTGTAGTTTTGATTTGCATTTCTCTAATAATTAGTGACGTTGAGCAGCTTTTCATATGCTTCTTGGCCATCTGTATGTCATCTTTGGAGGAATGTCTATTTAGGTCTTCTGCCCATTTTTGGATTGGGTTGTTTGTTTTTTTAATATTGAGCTGCATGAGCTGTTTATATATTTTTGAGATTAATCCTTTGTCCAATGATTCATTTGCAAATATTTTCTCCCATTCTGAGGGTTGTCTTTTGGTTTCGTTCATGGTTTCCTTTGCTGCGCAAAAGATTTTAAGTTTCAATAGGTCCCATTTGTTTATTTTTGTTTTTATTTCCATTACTCTAGGAGGTGGATCAAAAAATATCTTGCTGGGATTTATGTCAAAGAGTGTTCTTCCTATGTTGTCCTCTACGAGTTTTATAGTGCCTAGTCTTACATTTAGGTCTCTAATCCTTTTCAGTTTATTTTTGTATATGGTGTTAGGGTGTGTTCTAATTTCATTCCTTTACATGTTGCTGTCTAGTTTTCCCAGCACCACTTATTGAAGAGACTGTCTTTTCTCCATTGTATACCCTTGCCTCCCTTGTCATAGATTAGTTGACCATAGGTGTATGGGTTTATCTCTGGGCTTTCTATCCTGTTCCATTGATCTATATTTCTGTTTTTGTGCCAGTACCATAATGTCTTGATTACTGTAGCTTTGTAGTATACTCTGAAGTCAGGGAGTCTGATTCCTCCAGCTCCATTTTTTTCCCTCAAGACTGCTTTGGCTATTCAGGATCTTTTGTGTCTCCATACAAATTTTAAGATTTTTTGTTCTACTTCTGTAAAAAAAATGCCATTGGTAATTTGATAGGGATTGCATTGAATCTGTAGATTGCTTTGGGTAATATAGTCATTTTCACAATATTGATTCTTCCAATCCAAGAACATGGTATATCTCTCCATCTGTTGGTATCATTTTTAATTTCTTTCACCAGTATCTTATAGTTTTCTGCATACAGGTCTTTTGTCTCCATAGGTAGGTTTATTCCTAGGTATTTTATTCTTTTTGTTGCAGTGGTAAATGGGAGTGTTTCCTTAATTTCTCTTTTAGATTTTTCATCCTTAGTGTGTAGGAATGCCGGAGATTTCTGTGCATTAATTTTGTATCCTGCTACTTTACCAAATTCATTGATTAGCTCTAGTAGTTTTCTGTTAGCATCTTTAGGATTCTCTATGTATAGTATCATGTCATCTGCAAACAGTGACAGTTTTACTTCTTCTTTTCCAATTTATTTTTTTTTCATCTCTGATTGCCATGGCTAGGACTTCCAAAACTATGTTGAATAACAGTCGTGAGAGGGGCCATCCTTGTCTTGTTCCTGATCTTAGAGGATATGCTTTCAGTTTTTCACCAGTGTTAATGATGTTTGCCATGGGTTTGTCGTATATGACCTTTAATATGTTGAGGTAGGTTCCCTCTGTGCCCATTTTCTGGAGAGTTTTTTATCATAAATGGGTGTTGAATTTTGTCAAAAACTTTTTCTGCATCTATTGAGATGATCATATGATTTTTATTCTTCAATTTGTTAATATGGTGTATCACATTGACTGATTTGTGTATACTGAAGAATCCTTGCATCCCTGGTATAAATCCCACTTGATCATGGTGTATGACCCTGTTAATGTGTTGTTGGATTCCATTTGCTAGTATTTTGTTGAGGATTTTTGCACCTATGTTCATCAGTGATATTGGTCTGTTGTTTTCTGTCTTTGTGACATCTTTGTCTGGTTTTGGTATCAGGGTGATGGTGCCCTCGTAGAATGAGTTTGGGAGTGTTCCTCCCTCTGCTATATTTTGGAAGAGTTTGAGAAGGATGGGTGTTAGCTCTTCTCTAAATGTTTGATGGAATTCTCCTGTGAAACCATCTGGTCCTGTGCTTTTGTTTGATGGAAGATTTTTAATCGCAGTCTCAATTTCAGTGCTTGTGATTGGTCTTTTTATATTTTCTATTTCTTCATGGTTCAATCTCGGAAGGTTGTGCTTTTCTAAGCATTTGTCCATTTCTTTCAGGTTGTCCATTTTATTGGCATCTAGTTGCTTGTAGTAATCTCTCATAATCCTTTGTACTTCTGCAGTCCCACACTGATTCTTGTTTCCTTTTTTTTCTTACACAAAAGTTATCATATTTTGCAATTTGCTTTTTCCACCTAATAGTATACATTAGAAATCACCCCAAATCAGTTATAGAGATTGTCTTCATTCTTTATGGCAACTGCATAGGAATGGTAATGATTGTATGGATTTGTGGATGTATCATTATTTATTCAGATAACCTTCTATGTTTGGCAAGATCTTGTTCCCAATATTTTGTTATTAAAAACAATGCCACAGTGAGAAAATCTATACATATTTTTTTTAAAGACACCAATTGTACTTGAACATTTATTACTTTTTTATTATTATTTATTTATTTATTTTTGGCTGTGTTGGGTCTTCGTTTCTGTGCGAGGGCTTTCTCTAGTTGTCGCAAGCAGGGGCCATTCTTCATTGCTATCCACGGGCCTCTTACTATCGCGGCCTCTCTTGCAGAGCACAGGCTCCAGAAGCACAGACTCAGTAGTTGTGACTCACGGGCCTAGTTGCTCCACGGCATGTGGGATCTTCCCAGACCAGGGCTTGAACCCGTGTCCCCTGCATTAGCAGGCAGATTCTCAACCACTGTGCCACCATTTTTTTTTTTTTCATACTCTGACAATGAGACTTCGGAGTAAATTCTTAGAAGTAGGGTTGCTGGGTACATTGTAAATTGATAGGAACTTTTGTCACATATTACCAAATTCCTCTCCAGAATGCTTGTAATCCTACCAGCAACACGTGAAAGTGCCTGTTTTCCAGGCGTTTTACTCACATGTGGTATAGGTTTGTCAAGCTTTTGTTTTTCTGCCAATATTATGTGAGAAATGATATAATGTATTTTCCATTTGTGTTACTATTATTGTGGAAGAAGTTGAACATCTTTTTGTAAGTTTTAGGGCCATTTTGCGTATCTATTTGATGAGCCGTAGTTATAGTATTTACTCATTTTTAACATCGTGTTTCTGATATCTTTTCCTTTCGTAGTATTAGCTCATTTTATATTAGGGGGATTGTCTTGTCATCACTGATATCGTTTGGAAATATTTCCTGTTTTCATGTATCTTTTTACTTTATCTACAGTGTCTTTACACGTTATAACTGTATTTTAATGTAGTTGAATTTATTATGTACTTCTTTTATTGAATTTGAATTTTTAAACCATAGTTGGAAAAGTTTGGTTTTCTCATCTTCAGAATATAATTAATATATGTTTCTTTTTTCTATTACACATATGGCTTCTTTTACTTTAGTTTTAGTTTTTTGGGTTTTGTTTTTGTTTTTTGACCTCTAATCCATTTGGAGTTTACCCTCGTGTATTGTGCAAAGTGTTGTTCTTTTTTTTTTTCTTTTTACCAAATTTCTATCAGGTTGCCCACAATAAGTTGTTAATAAGTTATTTTTCCTCAGTGATTTGAGGTATTTTTATATCCTGGATTTCTCTCTGTACTTAAATATACTTCTGAACTTTCTCTCATGTTCTACTGATTTATCTATTCATGTGTCAGCAGCAAAAGGAGGTAGTCTTCATCAATTAGTAACTATTAGAATTACAAGTACTTTTGTTTATTTCAATCCTCAAACATCAAGATAGGGGCTGTTGGAAATTCCAGGAAATGACATTTATAGAAACAGTTTTTCCAACTCAAATTAATTAGTCTCAGTCTTTTTAAATTACCATTGCTGTCTGTGCTATGTCAATTTTGAAGTTAGTAGAAGCTTTTTGGAAGAGCCAGTTGTTTAATTTAGTTAGAACCTGGGTAGCATGTAAGAAGAAGCATTTAAAAGCTTAATCTCCTACAAGCTGGTCTCTTTGAAGTTATATTTATTTTCTTTTCCAGTGAGAATGCTCTTATCTGTCTCCAATATTATTTACTTTGGTTTATTCTTTGATATATATAACTCAAGTGAACAATGAAAAAATTTAGAGAATCTGCATAAAAATTGTGTCAAATGGTGTTCCAAGAGTGAAAGAAATACAATTTCATTCAAATGATCATCGCATGTACATCTTTATTAATCAATGCATGGTGCTAAATTATACTATTTATGTAGTTATTTCATCAGATACAAACATTCTGTTGGAATAGGTTGTTGTTTTTCTTAGGTTCACATTACTTTATGTTGCTCTGATAATTGTAGGAGAGTAGAAAGTCTAAGAGATTGTATTATTCTTTATTATTGTCTTTAAATTTCTGTTATTGTATTTAAAATAGGTAGTATTATTTCAGGGAAAATATGATATTCAAAACTATTTACATTTGCTAAGTTCTGTATAATATTCTGTAATAAGAACTGTTTATCTGTCTTTTCCACACTTTGCACTAGTATGTTGACTGCAATAGTTGGTCTTGATACTCTCTATAACAATGTCTGTATGGTTCCTTCAATATAGAATTTTCTGAAGACAACAAAAAGCCTAATGGCCAATAATTGAATTCATACTATAAAATGAGAATTACATACATTCTCCTAGGCTGTTAAATTAGAACAGAGGTCAGCAAAGTATGGCCAGCAAACCACATCTGTCCATCTGCCTATTTTTCTAAATAAAGTTTTATTGGAACACAGCCATGCCATTTGTTTACCTACACTGTGCAGTGTAGTGGCAGAGTTGAATAGGTATGACAGAGGCCATAGGACCTTCAAAACCTGAAATATTTACTGTTAGACCATTCAGAGATAATGTTTGCTGATCTCTGACTTAGAAGATACCACATAAAGTAAATTACGATAAATACAAAGCAATATTTTATCAGAATATTTGTGTCCTCCCAAAATTTATATGTTGAAATCCTAACCTCCCCCCACCTCAAGGTGATGTTATTAGGAGGTGAGGCCTTTGGGAGGTGATTAGTCCCCTTATAAAAGAGACCTGCAGGGCTTCCCTGGTGGCACAGTGGTTGGGGGTCCGCCTGCCGATTCAAGGGACGCGGGTTTGTGACCCGGTCCGGGAGAATCCCACATGCCGCGGAGCGGCTGGGCCCATGGGCCATGGCCGCTGGGCCTGCGTGTCCGGAGCCTATGCTCCGCGGCGAGAGAGGCCACAGCGGTGAGAGGCCCGCGTACCGCAAAAAAAAAAAAAAAAAAAAAAAAGAGACCTGCAGAGCTCCCTATTCCTTCTGCCACTTGAGTGTACAAGATGTGGTCAGTTTGCAACTCGGAAACTGGGCTCTCTCACCTTTGCTGGTTTCACTTGGGCCCACAAATGGAGTTGTATTTTGTTGGATAATAGCCCAAGCTGGAAGGTCCAAAGTAGCCTCACATCTCCTGACAGTTTGGTCCTGACTTTTATCCAGGAGGCTTCACCATACCTGGCTCAGTGTTTCAAGGGAATAAAGGCAGAAACCACATGAAACATTGCACTGAATATCTGTCAGT
Source organism: Lagenorhynchus albirostris (assembly GCF_949774975.1). Lineage (NCBI taxonomy): Eukaryota > Metazoa > Chordata > Mammalia > Artiodactyla > Delphinidae > Lagenorhynchus > Lagenorhynchus albirostris. The sequence goes on from NC_083103.1 coordinate 31,519,277, forward strand.
TCCATCAGGGAGAAGCCAAGCTTTATTCATCATTATATTACTACTTGGTGTGGTTTTATAGAGTAGAACATCAAATAGATAAAATTATGGATTACAAAGCAGAATTTAGAGAGAATGAGCTTAACCATGACCATTGTGATCTTTGATAGCAAATCTCTGAAATGAATCCGTACCATTCCTTGATTTGTCCTGAGCTGCATGGGGAAGACCTCTGACAAAAACTACTTATTTGCCTATTCTGTCTTGTTAGGCATTGATCAGATTAGCATTGACCATATAGTTGTTTGGGCCAAATATAAAAATAGGTGAAAATATAAGCCTCCTATGAGTTCATATTCAATATTAACGTACAGTGTTAAGAAAGTTCTACTGCAGGCTGTGAATTCATGAAGGGATTTCCAACACCTGAAATGTATTTACTCTGTGGAATTCAGCTGTCTGGTAAATAGACTTTAACATGCCAGACACTCCACCTTCATAAGCCTGGAATGTTTCCTTTTAGGCCAGTGATTTATGAGTGCCTATAATGTTTACTTACCAGATTAAATTGTGCACTAAAGTAACAATCATGTTTGCTCCACTTCAGTCAATTTCTTTGAGTTAGAGGACATAAATATTTTAAAAGTAAAATATATTGCTGCACTCTCTTTATAACTGGGGCGACCTTGGATAGATAAAAGATAAATGAATGTAGAAAGGATAGAAAACAGGTCTGGAGAAACAAGCTATATATATGGACCAGGTAGCCTTTTATTTTAGAAAATGGCTAAATTCAAACAAATGACATTACCTTTTATGACTGAAACCTTCAAATTTATAATTATTTATAGCATGGGAGTAAGTATTTAGCATATGGAGAGATTTTTAATTATCTTTATAAACATTCATTTAATTATCTTCATAAACATGAAGGTTAAGATTGGAGGCTGGCAATACTTAGAATCCTCTCCTCAATGATGCATTTTAATGTTATGCTCCTTTAAATGATTCTCCTTATGCTTTCCAAATATCTACTTGACACTGGATAGATTTTAGCATTGAAAACTCTTTATAAGGGACTAATACATAATCACTGAGCAAAACCAACATTTAACAAAAGTCCCTCAATCTAAATTTCATACTCCCTATGTCAAATTTAAGGGTCTTGGGTCAAAAATGACACAAAGGTAAGAAAGTATTATTTAAATTTCTTTTAGTCAAGATATTATTTTTGCTTAATAAGGACATATTTAGTACTAGGCATTCATTGCATAGAAAACCTCCAATTCCTTTAATTATTTTGTCCTCACAATAGCAATTTTAGGTAGGCCTTAATATTCCATTGCTCAGACAAAAAGCAAGTTAAACAAAGTAAGGAACTTGCCCAGGTTAAGTGACAGAGCCAGAATTCAAATCCAGACCTTCCCTACTCCAAAGCCTATGCTATGTACAGTCCACTGTGCAGTTCTCTGTAAGCATGAGTACAGCCATGTTGTGTGTTATCCTAAATGAGGTGTTGGTCTGATACTTATGAGACAGGCTGGGACCTGTGACCCTTTGCTGCAGTGCTGCAATGCTTGCACCTGGACACATCTCTCCTCTAGCAACAAAATACAAAGAAACTGTATGGGACTAAAAATAACTGCGTGCATATGCAGTTGGGACAAATTCTGGACAAAAGATACAAAGAGACTAAAAAACCCAACTGCCACTTTTGAAGAGCCTGGAGCAAAAGCAGGGGGTGGGGAGCAAAAGCAGGGCACTGAGCACGCCCCCTGCACACACCACCACCTAAGCGGTGGGCAAAACACCTAAGCCACCCCTCTGGCCCAACCCCTGGACACACCCCTACCCTGGCCCCATGTAAGGAACAAGCTTTGCCCCCCCGCTCAGGGAGTGAGCCAGCAAGGGAACCTGTTGTTTGTTCTTGCTCCCCCCTCCTGCAGCAGGCACCCCAATAAAGCCTTGCCTGAATTTCTTGTCTGACCTCTGATCAATTTCTATTGCTTAAGGAGGCCAAGAACCCTGGTTGGTAACAGTTAGATATTTACACATCCTTCTAAATATCATAGAATGACTAAGTGGCTAGTCAAAAATCTGCTGGGGCATTTGTGGTCCCACTAGAGTAAGCAGAGTTCTTCAGGCAGCTAAAACCTTATGTCATTCCAATATCCTGGGCATTCTTTTGTCTGGGATTGTTCCCTGGACAATTTTATATTATTGTAGAAAGAATGTAGTTCCACTAAAAGAGAAATGAGGTTTAGGTACAGATAAGCTTGGATCCCAGCACCAGCATTTCTCAGCAATGTTATTTAGGTAGACAATTCTCTGAGCTTTGGATTCTTCATTTGTAAAATAAAGGTAATAATTGTACCTAACTCAACTAACTGAGATTTGGTGAGAAATAAAGGAGTATTATGTGTGGAATTTCATCACTGAAGGTAAATAATCACAGTCCTTTTATTGCTTTACGCTAGACTTCTTAGCAACCTACTTTAGTGTTTCTGTTCTTTCTTAAATAACACTACTTTTCCCTCGAGTCTTAACAAAAAGTATTTACAGAATGGTTTCTACATGCCAGGTACTACACTGGTATCTGGATAGAGCAGTGGACAAGAGAGGAGGAAAAGAAAGGTGCGACAGGTAACTAGATATGGGAGGGGTTAAAAGTGTCTGAGAGGTTTCAGGTCTCAGTAACTGGGAAAAAAGTTGAAAGTCTTTAAAAGGAAAAAGGAGATTAGAAAGAGTAATATCTAAGGCAGAGGTGTGGTGTTTAGTCATGTTTAGGCTGATGGCATGATTCTGGGTGGGAATTATCCATACTGCACTTGCAGCATTAGGAATAGAAACTGAACAAGATATGTTGACTAAAATTTCAACTTTAAAATTTGTTAGATTGACTGACAAAATAATAGCAACAGAGGTAACTGTATAAAAATAAAATTGAAAGGTCAGGCATAGAAACATGGGACATGCTGTCATTTAGAGGAGGGGAGGAGTCACGGGAATCTCTACATGAATTTGAGAAATATCAGACATGAGAGTAAGAAAGAATTTGCAAGAGCAGAGCATAAGAGAAGCCATTGAAATACTGTAGTGTGCTACTTACTAGCTGAACTTGTTTATGCTTCTATATAATGGGGACAGTAACACACACATGCAAATGATGTTATGAGAATTAAGACAGTTAAAGAAAGAGGCAGTGTAGTAGGTTGAATAAGAGTGCTGATTCTGGAGGGTACAATCCTGTCTCCGCCCGTCAAAGACTGTCAACTCTAAAAAAGCTGACAACCTCGTCACCTCAGTTTCTTTTTTTTTTCAGTTTTATTGAGGTATAATTGACAAATAAAATTGTAAGGCATTTAAAGTGTACATCGTGGTGATTTGATGTACATATGTGTTGTGAGGAGACTCCTCCCATCTAGTTAATTAACACATCTATCATCTCACCACTTCTTCTCCTTCTCCTTGTTCTTATTATTTTGATGATAGCATTTAAGTTCTACTTTGTTAGCATATTTCAATCATACGATGCAGTGTTATCAAATATAATACCGTTTTGTACATTATATCCTCAGACCATATTCATCTTATGGTTTGTACCCTGAAATTTTGTACTGTTTCACCAACCTCTCTCTATTTCCCCTACCACTTAAGCCCTGGAAACCACTTTTCTACCCTCTATTTCTATGAGTGTGACTTTCTTTTAAAGATTCTACATTTAAGTGTTACTATGAAGTATTTGTCTTACTCTGTCTAACCTACCTCACTTAGCATAATGCCCTCAAGTTCCAGCCATATTGTCACAAATGGCAGAATTTTCTTCTTTCTCATGGTTGATTAATGTTCCATTGTATGTACATTTTGAACAACATGGGGATTAGGAGCACCAATGATACGCACAGTCAAACATCTTCATATAATTTATAGCTGGCCCCCTGTATCATTGGTTCCTCTGGATCTGAGGTTCCACATCCATGTACTCAACCAACCTATGGTCATGTAGTACTGTATTATTTACTATTGGAAAAAATCCGTGTATAAGTGGACCCTCAAAGTTGAAACCCGTGTTTTTCAAGGGTCAGCTGCATATATATATATTTATCATCCCATCCTCTTTAACCATTCATTCATTGGTGGACACTTAGGTTGTTTCCATATCTTACCTATCATGAATAATGGCTACAGTGAACATGGGAGTGTCAATATCTCTTTAATATCCTTTAAAAATTTCCTTTGAATATATACCCAGAAGTGGGATTGCTGGGTCATATGATAGCTCTATTTTTAATTTTTTGAGTAACTTCCATACTGTTTTCCATCGTGGCTGCACCAATTTACATTCTTACCAAAAATGCACAGAGGTTCCCTCTTCTCCACATCCTTGCCAATACATGTTATCTCTTTTTATTTTTCCTTGTTGACAGCCATTCTAACAGATGTGAGATGATGTTCCATTGTGGTTTTTATTTGCATATCCTGATAATTAGTAGTGTTGTGGACCTTTCTTTACATGTACCTATTAGCCATTTGCATGTCTTCTTGGAAAAGTGGCTATTCAGTTCCTCATTTTTCAATCAGATTCTTTTTTTTTTTTTTTTTTGCTATTGAGTTGCATGCATTCTTTATATATTTTGGACATTAACCTCTTATCATATATATGATTTGATGATTTGCAAATATTTTTCCCATTCCTTAGGTTGACTTTTCATTTTGTTGATGGTTTTCTTTACTGTGAAGAAGCTTTTTAGTTTAATGTAGTCTCACTTATTTATTTTTGCTTTTCTTTTGCCTTTGCTTTGGTGTCAAATCCAAAAAATCATCATCGAGTGTGATGTAAAGGGGCTTATTGCCTTTGTTTTCTTTTAAGAGTTTTATGGTTTTAGGTCTTATGTTCAAGTCTTTAATCCATTTTGAGTTGGTTTTTGTTGTATGGCATAAGATAGGGATCCACTTTCATTCTTATGCATGTGGCTGTCCAGTTTTCCCAACACCATTTACTGACGGTAATATCCTTTCCCCAAGTATAGTCTTGGCTTTTTTGTTGTTAGTTAGTTGACCATATATGCATGGGTTTATTACTGGGCTCTCTATTTTGTTTCATTGATCTATGTGTTTGTTTTTATGCCAATATCATACTGTTTTGATTACTATAGCTTTGTAGTATAGTTTGAAATCAGAAGTGTGATTCCTTCAGCTTTGTTCTTTCTTTGTTTTTTTTTTTTTTGCAGTACGCGGGCCTCTCACTGTTGCGGCCTCTCCCGTTGCGGAGCACAGGCTCCGGACACGCAGGCCCAGCGGCCATTGCCCACAGGCCCAGCCGCTCTGCAGCATGTGGGATCTTCCCAGACCGGGGCATGAACCCATGTCCCCTGCATCGGCAGGCGGACTCTCAACCCCTGCGCCACCAGGGAAGCCCAGCTTTGTTCTTTCTCAAGATTTCTTTGGCATTTGGGGTCTTCTGTGGTTCCATACAACTTTTAGGATTGCTTTTACTGTTTCTATGGAATATGTTAATTTTTTAAATTTATTTTATTTATTTTTGGCTGTGCTGGGGCATCGTTGCTGCATGGGCTTTCTCTAGTTGTGTCAAGCAGGGGCTGCTCTTCATTGTGGTGCATGGGTATCTCATTACAGTGGCTTCTCTTGTTGCAGAGCACGGGCTCCAGGCACATGGGCTTCAGTAGTTGTGGCGCATGGGCTTAGTAGTTGTGGCTCACAGGCTTTAGAACACAGGCTCAGTAGTTGTGGTGCATGGGCTTAGTTGCTCTGCAGCATGTGGGATCTTCCTACACCAGGGCTCAAACCCGTGTCCCCTGCACTAGCAGGCAGATTCTTAACCACTGTGCCACCAGGGCAGCCCTGGAATATGTCATTTTAATTTTGATATGTTTTAATTTTGTAATGAATCTGTAGATTGCTTTGGGTAGTATGGACATTTTAACATCATTAATTCTTCCAATCCATGAGTATGGAATATTTTTTAATTTATGTATGCCTTCTTCAATTTCTTTCATCAATGTCTTACAGGTTTTCATGTACAGATCTTTCACCTCCTTGGTTAAATTTATTCCTGAGTATTTTATTGTTTTTGATGCCATTATAAGTGGAATTTTAAAATTTCCCCTTCTGATCATTTGTTTTCAGTGTATAGAAACAGCCAATTTTTGTATATTGATTTTACATCCTGAAAATTTACTAAAAATTTTTGTATTAGTTCTAACATTTTTTTGGTGGAGTGTTTAGAGTTTTCTATATATAGCATCATATCACCTGCAAACAGTGACAGTGTTACTTCTTCCTTTCCAGTTTGTATGTCTTTTATTTCTTTTTCTTGCCTAATTTCTCAAACTAGAACCTCCAATATTATGTTGAATAAAAGTAGTGAGAATGGGGATCCTTGCTTCATTTCTGATATTGGAGGAAAAGCTTTAAGATTGCCACCATTGAATATGATTTTAGCTGTGGGCTTGTCATATATGACATTTATCATGTTGAGGTTCATTCTCACTACACTCAGATTGTTGAGAGTTTTTATCATAAATTGCTGTTGAATTTTGTCAAAAGCTTTTTCTGAATCTATTGAGATATCATATAATTTATATCCTCTATTTTGTTAATGTGATATATATCATATTGATTGATTTGTGAATCTTGAACCATCATAGCATCTCAGAGATAAACCCCACTTGGTCATAGTATATGATCCTTTTAATATACTGTTGAATTGGATTTGCTGATGTTTTGTTGAGGATATTTGCATCTGTGTTCATCATGAATATTGCCTGTAATTGTCTTTTTAAGTAGTGTGCTTGTCTGATTTTGGCATCAGGGTAATGCTGCTTCATAAAATGAGTTTGGAAGTATTCCTTCCTCTTGTATTTTTTGGAAAAGTTTGAGAACAGTTGGTATTAATTCTTTTTTAAATGTTTGGTAGGATTCATCAGTGAAGCCATCTGGTACTAGACTTTTGTTTGCTGAGAGATTTTTGATTACTGATCAGTCTTTTTGCTAGTAATTGGTTTGTTCAGATTTTCAATTTCATCATGATTCAGTCTTGGTATTTATGTTTCTAGGAATTTATCCATTTCTCCCAGGTTGCCCAATTAGTTGCTGTACAGTTGTTTATAGTAGACTGGTTGCCTGGAAATGGAAATACTGAGCATTAAAGACAAGAAAACAACTGAACAGCTTTTCTTAATATAATATTTTTCATTAATTTCATTAATATATTTAAAATTATGACTTGAGCAGTGTGTGAATGGAATAACTGAAGGTTTTGTTTTATTAGTTAATGCTGTTGAATTGTTTTGCTATCTTTTATATTCAGTATTATTTGATACTAGTGATAACAATAGTAATAATAATTATTTTAGAATTTTGACTATTTTGAAATTTTCCACGCATTTTTGAGTGATTCTTCCTCCAGATAATTTGTGTCATTATTATTATTGAAAATCATAATCATGATTCTAATATAGATATAAAGTATATACATGCTAAAGATTTCATTTAATTCATTAATTAAAGAGGGAACACACTATGATGCTATAATAGGTTCAAAGGAGAATTCACAGTACCACTCCACACATCTGTAGTCAAATATGAAATGTTGAAATAAATTTAAAAGTAGATACAAAAACAGGCAAAACTTGCTAATATCTACAGACCAGTAATTAATTTTATTACACAAGACCGAATTTGATTTCTAGCAGTAAGGGTTACTTACATTCCAGCTCATTATAAAATGAATTCTGCCAACCTATTTTGATACTACAAATAGCATCAAGCACCTGTAAACTTATAGTATAAGAGATATATTGGATCTCCAACAGGACAATTCACTAAGTTAAGTGGAAACTGAGAGATCTGAAAGGTGAAAAACCAACCCATCTGTGCTTTCTTTAAGTGAGATGTAATGAACTGCTTAAAGCTATTCACAAAGCAAGAATAGCCTAGAAATCATGAGATAAGAGCTCTATTTTCTCTCTACCCTCTGATCAAGAGCTCTATCTTCTCTCTACCCTCTGATCTTGTTTATTTGGCCCCACTGGGCTGGGCAGTGTTTATTACTGAGGTACGTTTAACTTTAAATTGTTCACAAAGGGTAAATTTGAGGTACTAGGAAATACTATTCAGTACTCTCCAAAATAGCTAAAGCTACACTCATGATCATCTCCAGAGATGCATTTTTAATATTAATTCAATCATGCACCAAAGTCAATAGAGAAAGTGCTTTCAGAAAAATATACATATATATACATATACACACATATAACAACCTCATTGATTCTAACCCAAATATTGATGTTATTTTCATAGCTTTAATTTTTAATGTTATTATCTGTAGTGAAATTATAGAAATAAATGATGTAGATTTATTAATATTAACATTTCTATAGAGAAGTTTGTGCTAGTATTTAAAAATGGATATTTAAAGAAATTGACTTTGACATTCTGATGATTCAGAAGTATAGTTCCCATATTCTAAAATCTACAAACTAAACAAATACCAGTAACTTCAGTTAAGAAAAAAAAGCTATCACTTATTCCAGAACCCAACTATTCAGGATTCAGCTGCTCCTCTGTGGTTACATTCAGGCTAAATACCAGCACTAGGTAGCTTAGTGGAGAAAAGCTCTGTAATTTGCAGCATCATGAAAAGATAATAACTTAATAACTATTTTTTCTTCTATTATAAAAATACAAAAAAATATCAACTACTGAAGATTTTGAAATATTGAGTAAGGTTTTGTTTTTTTTGCCTTCTATCATATGATAATTCCCTTTTATGTAGTCTTCCCCTGAGCAAATCTAACAATTGTACATTGAGCCAGATCTTATAGCTTGTTTCTTTTCACAGAAGTTGAGGAAAATAAGATGAGGGAAAAAAAAAAGTTATATTATTACTTTGCCCTTGAGTGGTCAGTAACTACCAGGGACACAGTTCAAAACAAAGCAAAACAAAACAGTTAAATGACCCTTCTTTTTTTATTTCCTACCTACCTTACTTTACTGTGCTAGACATTTACATCTGTACAGTTATCCCAGATAACAAGAAATTTAAAAGATTCAGTACATTGAAACAAAGAAAAAATGGGACTTCTTTTCATAGTATTAAGTGAGTAATAAGTGTCCTTGGAATCTCCAAAGATCCAAAGGAGATAATAAAATGGAAATGGGATGCTGAAGTGGGTGGGCAGTTAAAAAATGCAACTAATATATTGACCACCTATTATGTGGTCCCCAAAGTCCTAATCTTTTACCACAGCAGTCCTGCAAACTAAGATTTGCCTGTCTCCATTGTACAAAGGAGTAACCTCAAGTTAATAAACATAGCTAATGGGCTTGCTTGCTTATTTATTTATTTATTTATAACTTGTGGCAGGAGATCTGAGAAATCTTGAAGAATATACAGCTACTAATTAATGAAGCTGAATGTAAATTCCCTTTTTAATCAAACTTTTTGCTCTGTCAACTAAACCAAGCTGTAATTTCTGAGTTATATGAAAATGACATTGGCAGGTAGATATTTATTAAGGCTTTATCTTCCCTCCATCATAAAGGACATAAAGTGGCTCGTGAAAATGAGGCAGAGATACCAAGAGTGACATAATCTATCTTCCAAGGGTATCTGAAATGCCTGTAAGTCATTGATATGCTATTCTTAGATACAAATTTAGCCGTAGTAATTTTAGAATGTTTGAGGATGATGAAGCACTTCTAGGAAAATTCTTGACTTTAAAATATATATATATTTAACATAATAATCCACCAGTTCTTCTTTATATTTCCAGTTCTGTAGCTCAGAAATTACAAGACTCTTTTTGTTTCATTAATTTTATTGATGGATGTTTCTAGTCTGGCCTGGTTCTGTCCCCAGAGAACGTTCCACAATAAAATCTTAAAAATTCACCTTCTCTGAGGTTTTAGCTATCATACTACAAAGCTCTCGAGCATTTCAAACAAAACCATTCTCTTTAAATGTTTCTATTCCTACACTTGTTTTCCATCCCTGTAAAATCCATATGCTTTCTAAAAATTCATTGGAGGGCAGGTAGCTTTTCAGGTAAAGCTACCACTTTCAACCACTGATACTGGAACAGGGTGAGGGGGAGAATAAAAACTCAAAATGGACCTTGGATTTACACGTAAAACTTTTTAAACTGTAAAACAAAATTTAAACAAAAAATCTTCAGGAATTGGTTTGAGTGATGACTTCATAGACATGACATTAAGAACATGATAAAGTAAAATTTTGATAAATGTTATTTCATCAAAATTAAATAAACTTATTCTGTGTAAGACCCATCAATTGAGAGGATGAAAGGAAAGGCTACAGACTAAGATAAGAAATTTGCAACCTACATATGTAACAAAAGACTTGGGTTCCAGAATATATAAAGAACCCTTAAAAATCAACAGCAGTGGGGGATTGGTTCAAGATGACGGAGTAGAAGGACATGCTTTCACTCCATCTTTCGAGAACACCAGAATCACAACTAACCGCACAGCAATCATCAACAGGAAGACACTGGAACTCACCATAAAAGATAACCCACATGCAAAGACAAAGGAGAAGCCACAATGAGACAGTAGGAGGGGCGGTATCACAATAAAATCAAATCCCATAACTGCTGGGTGGGTGACTCACAAACTGGAGAACACTTATACCACAGAAGTCATCCCACTGGAGTGAAGGTTCTGAGCCACACGTCAGGCTTCCCAACCTGGGAATGGGAGGAGGAATTCCTAGAGAATCAGACTGTGAAGGTTAGCAGGATTTGATTGCAGGACTTCGGCAGGACTGGGGGAACCAGAGACTCCACTCTTGGAGAGCACACACAAAGTAGTGTGCACATCAAGACCCAGGGGAAGGAACAGTGACCCCATAGGAGACTGAACCAGACCTACCTGCTAGTGTTGGAAGGTCTCCTGCAGAGGCGGGGGGCAGCTGTGGCTCACCAAGGGACAAGGACACTGGCAGCAGAAGTTCTGGGAAGTACTTCTTGGCATGAGCCCTCCAAGAGTCCAACATTAGCCCCACCAAAGAGCCCGGGTAGGCTCCAGTGTTGGGTCTCCTCAGGTCAAACAACCAACAGGGAGGGAACCCAGCACCACCCACCAGCAGACAAGCAGATTAAAGTTTTACTGAGCTCTGGCCACCAGAGCAACAGCCAGCTCTACCCACCACCAGTCCCTCCCATCAGGAAACTTGCACAAGCCTCTTAGGTAGCCTCAACTACCAGAGGGTAGGCAGCAGAAGCAAGAAGAACTACAATTATGCAGCCTGTGGAATAAAAAACACATTCACAGAAAGGTAGACAAAATGAAAAGGCAGAGGACTCTGTACCAGATGAAGGAACAAGATAAAACCCCAGAAAAACAACTAAATGAAATGGAGATAGGCAGTCTTACAGAAAAAGAATTCAGAATAATGATAATGAAGATGATCCAGGACCTCGGAAAAAGAATAGAGGCAAAGATCAAGAAGATTCAAGAGGGCTTCCCTGGTGGCACAGTGGTTGAGATTCTGCCTGCCAATGCAGGGGACACGGGTTCATGCCCCGGTCCGGAAAGATCCCACATGCTGCGGAGCGTCTAGGCCCGTGAGCCATGGCCGCTGAGCCTGCACGTCTGGAGCCTGTGCTCCACGACAGGAGAGGCCACAACAGTGAGAGGCCCGCGTACCGCAAAAAAAAAAAAAAAGCAAGAAATGTTTAACAAAGATCTAGAAGAAATAAAGAACAAACAAACAGAGATGAACAGTAAAATAACTGTTATGAAATATACACTAGAAGGAATCAATAGCACAATAACTGAGGCAGAAGAACAGATAAGTGACCTGGAAGACAGAATGGTGGAATGCACTGCTGTGAAACAGAATAAAGAAAAAAGAATGAAAATAAATAAAGGCAGCCTAAGACACCTCTGGGACCACATTAAACGCACCAACATTGTAGGGTTCCCAGAAGGAGAACAGAGAGAGAAAGGACCCGAGAAAATATTTGAAGAGATTATAGACGAAAACTTCCCTCACATGGGAAAGGAAATAGCCACCCAAGACCAGGAAACGCAGAGAGTCCCATACAGGATAAACCCAAGGAGAAACATGCCAAGACAATAGTAATCAAATAGGCAAAAATTAAAGACAAAGAAAAATTATTGAAAGCAGCAAGGGCAAAACGACAAATAACATACAAGGGAACTCCCATAACGTTAACAGCTGATTTCTCAGCAGAAACTCTACAAGCCAGAAGGGAGTGGCATGATATATTTAAAGTGATGAAAGGGAAGAACCTACAACCAAGATTACTCTACCTGGAAAGGATCTCATTCAGATTCGAGGGAGAAATTAAAAGCCTTACAGGCAGGCAAAGAGAATTCAGCACCACCAAACCAGCTCTACAACAAATGCTAAAGGAACTTCTCTAAGTGGGAAACACAAGAGAAGAAAAGGACCTACAAAAACAAACCCCCCCAAATTAAGAAAATGGTAATAGGAACATACATATTGATAATTACCTTAAATGTGAATGGATTAAATGCTCCAACCAAAAAACACAGGCTTGCTGAATGGATACAAAAACAAGACCCATATATATGCTGTCTACAAGAGACCCACTTCAGAACTAGGGACACATACAGAATGAAAGTGAGGGGATGGAAAAATATATTCCATGCAAATGGAAATCAAAAGAAAGCTGGAGGAGCAATACTCATATCAGGTAAAATAGACTTTAAAATAAAGAATGTTACAAGAGACAATGGAGGACACTACGTAATAATCAAGGGATCAATCCAAGAAGAATATATAACAATTATAAATATATATGCACCCAATAGAGGAGCACCTCAATACATAAGGCAACTGCTAACAGCTCTAAAAGAGGAAATAGACAGTAACACAATACCAGTGGGAACTTTAACACCTCACTTACACCAATGGACAGATCACCCAACCGAAAATTAATAAGGAAACACGAGCTTTAAATGACACAATAGATCAGATAGATTTAATTGATATTTATAGAACATTCCATCCCAAAACAGCAGATAACACTTTCTTCTCAAGTGCACATAGAACATTCTCCGGGACAGATTACATCTTGGGTCACAAATCAAGCCTCAGTAAATTTAAGAACATTGAAATCGTATCAAGTATCTTTTCCGACCACAACTCTATGAGACTAGATATCAATTATGGGAAGAAGATCTGTAAAAAATACAAACACATAGAGGCAAAACATCACACTACTAAATAACAAAGAGATCACTGAAGAAATCAAAGAGGAAATCAAAAAATATCTAGAGACAAATGACAATGAAAACATGATGATCCAAAACCTATGGGATGCAGCAAAAGTAGTTCTAAGAGGGAAGTTTATAGCTATACAATACTACCTCAAGAAACAAGAAAATTCTCCAATAAACAATCTAACGTTACACCTAAAGGAACTAGATAAAGAAGAACAAACAAAGACCAAAGTTAGAAGAAGGAAAGAAATCATAAAGATTAGAGCAGAAATAAATGAAATAGAAACAAAGAAAAAAATAACAAAGATCAATAACACTAAAAGCTGGTTCTTTGAGAAGATAAACAAAATTGATAAACCATTAGCCAGAATCATCAAGAAAAAGAGGGAGAACACTCCAGGCAATAAAATTAGAAATGAAAAGGAGAAGTTACAACAGACATTGCAGAAATACAAAGCATCCTAAGAGACTACTACAAGCAATTCTATGCCAATAAAATGGACAACCTGGGAGAAATGGACAAATTCTTAGAAAGGTATAACCAGGAAGAAATAGAAAATATGAAAAGACCAATCACAAGTAATAAAATTGAAACTGAGATTAAAAATCTTCCAACAAACGAAAGTCCAGCAACAGATGGCTTCACAGGTGAATTCTATCAAACAATTAGAGAAGAGCTTGCACCCATGCTTCTCAAACTCTTCCAAAAAATTGCAGAGGAAGGAAAACTCCCAACCTCATTCTATGAGGCCACCATAACCCTGATACCAAAACCAGACAAAGATACTACAAAAGAAGAAAATTGCAGACCAATATCACTGATGAACATAGATGCAAAAATCCTCAACAAAATACTAGCAAACAGAATCCAACAACACATTAAAAGGATGATACACCATGATAAAGTGGGATTTATCCCAGAGATACAAAGATTCTTCAGTAAACGCAAATCAATCAATGTGATACACCATATTAACAAATTGAAGAATAAAAACCATATGATCATCTCAATAGATGCAGAAAAAGCTTTTGACCAAATTCAACACCCATTTATGGTGAAAACTCTCCATAAAGTGGGCAAAGAGGGAACCTACTTCAACATAATAAAGTCCATATACAGCAAACCCACAGCAAACATCATTCTCAATGGTGAAAAACTGAAAGCATTTCCTCTAAGATCAGGAACAAGACAAGGATGTCCCCTCTCACCACTGTTATTCAACATAGTTTTGGAAATCCTAGCCACAGCAATCAGAAGAAAAGAAATAACAGGAATACAAATTGGAAAAGAAGAAGTAAAACTGTCACTGTTTGCAGATGACATGATACTATACATAGAGAATCCTAAAGATGCTAACAGAAAACTACTAGAGCTGATCAATGAATTTGGTAAAGTAGCAGGATACAAAATCAATGCACAGAAATCTCTTGCATTCCTATACACTAATGATGAAAAATCTGAAAGAGAAATTAAGGAAACACTCCCATTTACCACTGCAACAAAAAGAATAAAATACCTAGGAATAAACCTACCTATGGAGACAAAAGACCTGTATGCAGAAAACTATAAGATACTGATGAAAGAAATTAAAAATGATACCAACAGATGGAGAGATATACCATGTTCTTGGAATGGAAGAATCAATATTGTGAAAATGACTATATTACCCAAAGCAATCTACAGATTCAGTGCAATCCCTATCAAATTACCAATGGCATTTTTTACTGAAGTAGAACAAAATATCTTAAAATTTGTTTGGAGACACAGAAGATCCTGAATAGCCAAAGCAGTCTTGAGGGAAAAAAATGGAGCTGGAGGAATCAGACTCCCTGACTTCAGAGTATACTACAAAGCTACAGTAATCAAGACAATATGGTACTGGCACAAAAACAGAAACATAGATCAATGGAACAGGATGGAAAGCCCAGAGATAAACCCACGTACCTATGGTCAACTAATCTATGACAAAGGAGGCAAGGGTATACAATGAAGAAAAGACAGTCTCTTCAATAAGTGGTGCTGGGAAAACTGGACAGGTACATGTAAAAGAATGAAATTAGAACACTCCCTAACACCATATACAAAAATAAACTGAAAATGATTAGAGACCTAAGTGTAAGACTGGGCACTGTAAAACTCTTAGAGGAAAACATAGGAAGAACACCCTTTGACATAAATCCCAGCAAGATATTTTTTGATCCACCTCCTAGAATAATGGAAATAAAAATCAAAATAAACAAATGGGACCTAATGAAACTTAACAGCTTTTGCACAGCAAAGGAAACCATAAACAAGACGAAAAGACAACCCTCAGAATGGGAGAAAATATTTTCAAATGAATCATCGGACAAAGGATTAATCTCCAAAATATATAAACAGCTCATGCAGCTTAATATTAAAAAAACAAACAACCCAATCCAAAAATGAGCAGAAGACCTAAATAGACATTTCTCCAAAGAAGACACACAGATGGCCAAGAAGCACATGAAAAGCTGCTCAACGTCACTAATTATTAGAGAAATTCAAATCAAAACTACAATGAGGTATCACCTCACACAGGTTAGAAGGGGCATCCTCAGAAAATCTACAAACAACAGTTGCTTGAGAGGGTGTGGAGAAAAGGGAACCCTCTTGCACTGTTGGTGGGAATGTAAATTGGTACAGCCACTATGGAGAACAGTATGGAGGTTCCTTTAAAAACTAAAAATAGAACTACCATATGACCCAGCAATCCCCCTACTGGGCATATACCCAGAGAAAAACATAATTCAAAAAGACGCATGCACCCCAGTGTTCATTGCAGCACTGTTTACAATAGCCAGGTCATGGAAGCAACCTAAATGCCCATCGACAGAAGAGTGGATAAAGATGTGGTACGTATATACAATGTAATATTACTCAGCCATAAAAAGGAACAAAACTGGGTCATTTGTAGAGACGTGGATACATCTAGAGACTGTCATACAGAGTGAAGTAAGTCAGAAAGAGAAAAACAAATACCATATATTAACTCATATATGTGGAACCTAGAAAATGGTACAGATGAAGCAGTTTGCAGAGCAGAAATTGAGACACAGATGTAGAAAACAAACGTATGGACACCAAGGTGGGAAAGCAGTGGGGGGGGGTGTGGATAGTGGTGTGATGAATTGGGAGATTGGGATTAACATGTATACACTGATGTGTATAAAATGGATGACTAATCAGAAAAAAAATAGATAAATTAGTAAACATTAAAAAAGAAATCAACAGCAGCAAACAATCATCATCATCCAAAAAAATGGGTAAAATGCATGAACAGATATTCCATTGAAGAGGATATTCATATGACATATAAATATATGAAAAGATGTTCAGCACCATTAGCCTTTGAATAATGCAAATTAAGAGCAGGTTGATGTATCTCTACACACCTATTAAACAGCAAGAATACAAAGGGATAATACCAATGCTGGCAAGGATGCAGAGAAACTGAATCTTTCATACATTGTTTGTGGGAATGTACAATGGTATAGCCACTCTGCAGAACAGTTTTTCAATTCCATGTAAAACTAATTATGCACTTACCATACAGCCCAGAAATTACACTACTGGGCATCTATTTCAGAGAAATGAAGACTTATGGTCACAGAAAAGCCTGTACACAAATTATCAAAGAAGCTTTATTTGTAATAACCAAAAGCTGCAAACAACCCAAATGTCCTTATTGAGTGAATGGTTAAATAAACTCTGGTACATTCGTACCATGAAAAACTATTCAACAATAAAAATGAACGAACTATTGATAAACTGTGTAGGTGGATATGAAAGGAATCATGTTGAGTAGAAAGAAGTCAATATCAAAAGGTACATGTAACATTTTGAAATGACAAAATTATGTAGATGAAGAGCAGATTAGTGGTTGCCAGGAGTTAGTGATGGGGTTGGAGGGGGGAGTTATGTGGCTATTACTCTATAAATTTAGAGCTGGCAGCTGAGCATGTTACTTTTGACTAGACTTATCACTTTGTGCACAGGCAAGATGGATAATACGCAGCTAGACTGTTTCTCAGGTAATTAACTTTTATATCTACATCTTGTAGGGATGTATATCTGACTAGCAAAGCTAATGTTATGTCTGCCCTATAGTTGCAAGAGATCTTGGGAAAGTGGGGGACAGGGTGTAGTTTGTTTGAAATTTTCCTTGGAAATATGAGATTAACACTGTGGGAACTATCAAATTTTAGAAGCAATATTCAAAAAGTTTGTGAAGTAAACATGCACTACAAGAACTTTCCTTAAGAGTTGTAAGTGTTAAAAGACCTAGCTGCCCTAAGATTTCCTCATTCAGAATCCTCACAGAAGCATAGCACATGGTCCCAGACCTCTGTACAGTGTGTGAAATAAAACTCCCTTTTAGCATTAAATAGCAGAGACAAATTCTCTTCCACCAGTGCTTAAATAAATCAAGGAAACACAGAAATCTATGTCTGAAGTTGGAGAGCAAGGCTGATTTTCCTAATTTGCTATAGTATAGAATGGAGGTTCTCAGTAGTATAAACAGTGTAAGGCTGGCTGTAGGAGGAGCACTGGACCTCCTGAAATGATAAAGAAAAAGGAAAGTTATATTTATATATTTTTCAGGTGAGAGAACTCATAGCTTTCATCAGATTCTCAAAGGGAGATGGCTGAAAAAATAAAAAGAACTTTATTAACCACTGATCTAGAGAGAACTCTAGTGAGTTTTAAGAAGAAAAGCAATTTTTGTCCAACTCTTGTGGCTGTAAATCTCTCTACAATAAATTATTCTATGTTCTTGTCTCATTAAATGCTTTGAAGTGAAGACGATGGGTTATTTCATAATGTGATAGAATGCTTCAGGATCATCATTCTGAAAGTGGATTCTCATGTCTGCAGATGAAATAGGGGTAGGAGTTTGAGTCACTTACATACTGAGTCCAAGACATGACTTAGATGTTTTTGAATGATTTTATCACTGTGATTTACTTTATTTCATTTTTGCCCATCTTAAGTGGTGAATCTTGAGAAGTTCTGGGTAATTCGTTGCTTTGGTTAATAACGTATATAGTATTTAAAGTTTACCTTCATGAGCTTCCCTGGTGGTGCAGTGGTTAGGAGTCCGCCTGCCAATGCAAGGCACACGGGTTTGAGCCCTGGTCCGGGAGGATCCCACATGCCGCAGAGCAACAAAGCCCGTGCGCCACAACTACTGAGGCTGCAGTCTAGATCCCACGTGCCACAACTACTGAAGCCCACAGGCCTAGAGCCCATGCTCCACAACAAGAGAAGCCACCGCAATGAGAAGCACACGCACCACAATGAACAGTAGCCCCTGCTCGCCACAACTAGAGAAAACCTGCGTACAGCAACGAAGACCCAACAGAGCCAAAAATAAATAAATAAATAAAATAAAGTTTACCTTAGCACATCTCTACTTAGTGTGTATTTTAGGTAAACAACAATTTTAATGAATAGGTAAAGAGGAAACATTTTATTTGATGGAAGACTGTCTATGGAATACTCCATTAATATTTCTTATTTAACATACACATATAGTAAGGTTCATTTATCCAGACATTTAACAAATAAATCTATACTGAATTCCTAATATTTTCTCAGCACTTTACTAGATTCTACAAAAGAATAGAAAATTATTAAATTTAAAATATACAGAATAATCCCTTTCTTAGTCAAGATTAGTATTTATCTGTTATATCATCCACATAATAATATATAGCATGATATAGCATTTGTAAAATGCATGTCAATTACTTCAGTATAAAACAGATTGGGATAAGTATTACAATAAAATAAAATGTAATGAAATGCTGTATATGGTCAAACGAAGGCAGCATCTTATCCAGGTGTGGTAACCACTGAAGGCTTCATGAAAAAGGTGGCCTTTGGAAGGAATGACAGCAGAGGATTTTGCATCTATTACACACAACTAAGAAAGCCAAATAACACAAGGTTGATACCTCAAAAGTTCCTTTATCAACATAAAAATTATTGTTTGTGGTATTAAGACAGTTATATTTGATGGCTGTGTAACAATACAGTTTCAGACCAGTTTGTTTGCAAAGACTGCCCTAGCAGTCTCCATTTAATGCTATGATTATCTACTTAAGGAATCATCTGGGCAGCCTGTCCTTATTAATACAGAAAGAGTTCAGTATGCAGGAAATAAATCTAAGAATTTTCTTTATCAAATGTAACTCCATCAAAAGAGCTCCACTTTGCAAAGACAGATAACTGTTACCCATAATTACATTGGTTAATAGTAATTCTTAGTCCATGGAACATTTTCAGCATCGGTTCTGCATTGTTCTCTCTCATTTAGTTGTTTTTAATAATGTACTAAATCCAAGTTTAGGCTAGGACCCCCCAAATTCCCCTTAAGTATTCTTAGTCACCGTTTATAAATAAGGAAATTGAAGGTTATAAAGGTTAAGTAGCTCCCCAGTACCTAACAGCTAGAAAATATTGGAGCTGGGATTTGAACCCAGGCTTCCTGCCTACAGGGTTAGTGCTCTGTTAAGTGAAAATCTTGTTTGAGCTGAAGTCACTGTATTTCCTCTTCCAGATTGTTTTACTTTAAGCCTGACTGAGGAATCAACACATTTTTCCTCTCTCCTTTGAACGTAATTTCAATCATCGGCCAACTCTTGCCTCTATTTCTGCCTGTTCTCCCCTTTCTGCTTTTTCCCTCCTGTGTATAAAACTCCCCGTGCTTTCTCAGGTTAAAACACAGATTTATTTCAACTTTGAAGGAGCTTAGTGATGTTTTAAACTGTGCACTAAAGTAAAATTTCTGCCATTTTTTAAGTAGATTGAACCATCATATAAGGTCCCTCAAAACCATATCAAGACCCTTCTGACCTATGTCTGAAATTTAGAGAAGATAACATCACATGGAGCTTTTTAGTTCCTTAGTCAGTGAAACTTGCATTCCAAGAGTCTTTAAAGTCCTAAGCAAGTAAAACAAAAACAGAAGTTATTGGGCTTCCCTGATGGCGCAGTGGTTGAGAGTCCGCCTGCCGATGCAGGGGACACGGGTTCGTGCCCCAGTCCGAGAAGATCCCACATGCCGCGGAGTAGCTGGGCCCGTGAGCCATGGCCGCTAAGCCTGCGCGTCCGGAGCCTGTGCTCCGCAACGGGAGAGGCCACAACAGTGAGAGGCCCACGTACTGCCAAAAAAAAAAAAAAAACAAGTTATAAAGAAGTTGCCATTTTAGGGAAAGTTCACATACCAAAGGACCTCTGGGCTTATCTAAAACCATATATTCCACACTGGATGTAGTGCCATCCCAACTCCAACACTCTTTTTTTTTTCTTCCCGAAACTGTTGTCCCCAATACTGATTCTCAAACCTGGGAATCTTGTGAAAGTGCTGTTTTATTTCAGTAGATCCAGGGTGAGGACTCAGATTCTAAATTTCTAAAAACTTCCAAGTGATACTGATGTGGGTACAAGGCTGTTAAGGAGAGAATGCCAAATGCTAGTCAGCGGGTGGTGCTGAGTGGGTACCATCAATCATATGTATTGATATTGAGAGTACTAAAATCTCTTTAATGATTCTGCCTCAGTAGGTAGACCTGACTTGGGACTTGAGAATCTGTACTTTTTAAATTTAGGTAAGAGGAACTTCATTGCATAGATAAGGATTTCGTAGAAGTGATGGGAAGGCTGCTAGTCCGTTAACTCTGAAAGGTTGGGAAGAAGCTGCTTCTGGAGTGGTGTAGTGATGTAAAGTCTGGTATGCATATAGCTACCATGCCTCCAACCATCTTCATTTTAATTACAAGGAAAGAACATCCTTGGTCTTGTCTATATATCATTTATTCTTTTGATATACAGATTAAAGAAGGACTGCTGATTAATTGGTCCTACCAGACTGTATCCAATGAGAAAGAGATAGTTCTGTAGTACTAGTTGGGGTGTTAGAACCAAACGCTAATGGTCAGTGGGCATGGTTCATATCTTAAAGCTGGAACTTAAATAATTTGTAGTCCTGATAAATATGACATATGGATTTTAACAGGAAAAGTCCAGATTTGGGACTCACTCTTCGTACCACAGCTAAGTGAAAAGAAACCATTCATTATTTTCTGTATAAAGAATTATCTGACACATTGAATGCTACTCTTCTTATCTTCCCATGCATTCTTTTCTAGATAAGAATGTACTTCTGTTGCAGGGTGAAAAGCTGCTACTCTGGGTTTTTCATTGAATGGCACTATACTTTTGCTCCAAACAAGATCAGACTTTTTTCTTATTGCAGTTCCATCTGGGGAATATTGATGTTTGGATATGATTTTTATAGAAATCAAACCTCTTTTGACTACAGATGTCACCTAATCCTGTTTCCAAACAGGAGTCTGTTAATTTTCAGTTCTGAGAAATTGGTTCTTAATAAAATGACTGCCCTGCCCTGCTATGCATGGTAACATTTTACTAGTTAAAAAATATGCATTGATAATTGACAAATGAAATTCTTTTTCTTAAAATAATATTTGCTTGTAAAATTATTTTTCTCAAATTAAGGCCTGTAGATATAATTTCAGGGACACAAAAGGCTCAAGGTTAAAAAAAAAAAAAGACAGATGTTGTATAATGTATTGCCCCAAAGAAGTAAATTATAAAGGCAGAATCCTAAAATTAGTGCTACTTAGAATTTTGTAAGGAATGCTCACATGTTTTCTGCCATCCCTTCCTTCCCTTGAATCCCAGACACTTGACTTTAAAATAAGGTAATGTGACAGCTAAATATATATATATATATATATATATATATATATATATATATATATATATATATATATATATATACACACACACCTGTCCATTCTCCTGGTCTTCCATTTGGTAATAGAACATCTAAGTTTTAGCTGGGCTTATATAGCTTAACTAGAGACTACAATTATTAGCCTCCTATCCTCCATTGCAATTGGGCATTACCACATATTAAGTTTTGGCAGCTAGAATTGATCAGATATGATTGGTACAACCTCTGAGTCATACTCTTAATCGTACCATTAACAGAATGCTACTGGTCTTCCATTTCCTGTCTCCCCTTGCCAATGGGTGGTGTGTAACTAGGTGATGCTGGCCGTCTTCAACTGTGCAATCAGTAGAAATACTCTAGGTGATAAAAGAGGAAAAATTGGATCCCTAGAAGGGAGGAAGGGAGTTTAAATTTAATAAGTAGGCTGGTGGATAAAGGTATATTAAGACTGATTTACTTAAGAGTATTAATGATAGATCTGTAGAAGAGCCTGACATTTCATTAGGAATTTTACTGACCTTGACAATAAGCCTGGATGGCCTTTTCTACTCACAATGTGTCATTATAATATGACTATAATAAAGGCAAAGTAACTCATTTAAAACAAATAAATCATTATGTTTGGTAATAAAATTGTGGCTAGGATTCTCATTAAGTGATAGTATCTAAGTGATCAGACCTAGAGGAGACAACCTAATCCTTTTACAGATGGGAAGTCCTAGGCTTACAGAAGTAAGGCTCTTTTTACGAGCGTTTGATTTCTCCCTGTAAACACTTCATTTCAAATTGGCATTAGCTATTACCCACAGAAACTATGCTTACAGTTTCTTTTATGCATTATCCAAGTGTAGTTACTTGAGTTTACACTATGAGTTTTGGTTCTCCAGCTAAAGTTGTGAGTTGTGATACTGAGCACATCTTTGCATTTAACCTGTATTCACTTGGTGGGAGCATTTGTCACCCACTGACACCTGGGAAATTATTTTTTCAGTCTAACCCCTCAAAAATGTTTCAGGGCTGTGAAGAGATTGTAATATTCAGCTCACTTGTGGAAACCTAAAGAAAAAGGCATATTATATGTTTTACTAGTATACATTGTTTTAAAATGTTTATTAAGACACTTTGAGGAGCAACTTATTTTCCAAATAACAGTGGTAAAATGTGTTCCCTTAGGAGCAAAACACTTAAAGAAACTTACAGAATATTATGTTCCCTTTTCTCACCATACAAATAAGTACTTAAGATATGCTGGCATATTTTACGTATTTTTTAAAATACGATTGGAATTCCACCATAAATAGATTTGTATCTGTTCTGTCACACTTAATGTAACATAAATTTTTTCTCTAATCAAATATTCTTGGTAAACACCTGTTTTTTGTATCATCTGAACCCTCCTCTTTAGTTTGCTAATATTTTCTATATTTTTGAGGGGGTGGGCATCACTAAATATTTCTATTACCGACAGAATATTAAAATCAATTGATTATGTTCTCTTTCTGTGCTTAGTGATAAGAAAAATCATCTTTATCCTAGTTATCTGTTATTCACCTACATTTTCTTAGTTACTTTTTGTGACAAACTGAACTTTTACAAAGTGAACACAATATTGGTGAAGAGGAAAATAAAGTTTTTATATTCCTTGAGAGAATTTAAATTATCAAGAAGCCATATCTGTCACTAAAATATGACTAAATTGACAGAATTGCTTATTCAATTCATTGCCAGTTAATCAGAGGTTTTGACATGAGTATCTGGGTCAATCAAATGTCCTTGTTAACATAAGTAACACAAGCTCAGTCTACTTCCTTTCCTCCCCATCTTCCACAAACAGCTATAAGTTGTAATCTTTCTAAAACCCCAAATGTTTAATTTTTGTTAACAATGAATTCCTTGAAAATTTAAGCCTTTTGTAGGGTCTTGAGTTCATCATTTTGAAGATCAATTTTCATTAGGATAGATTCAACTGCTACAGTTCAAGGAGACTGAGCTGAATATTGATTCTAGTAAATTCAGTACCTCAGTTTATGGGAAAGTCTTTTTTTTTTTTGGTGGTTGATACATATCTTAAATTTTTTTTTTTATTTTAGGCAATTCTTTACATCAGTTCTTTTATCTGGAAAATAGAGATAATCATACTCTCTACCTCATGGGTTTAATATGAGGACAGAAAGGGTGTATGTGTGGAAGTGCTTAGAAAAGACCCAAGGCAAGGTCAGCATTATTCATGTTAGCTCTTTTCACAATCATTATTTAGTTTTCTTGTTTTTATGTAATTTAAAATTGGGAAAAAGGTTACATCTTAGATGATTTTCCATGTATAACTGTTAAAAATGAATCAGTGAGAGGTGTTAGGGTCATGCTGCTAGGGTAGGGTTCTTAATTAATGGTCCTAATTTACTTATTCCTAGTTTGTAAAGTTTTACTGGTCCTCCACCTCCCTTTTTTATCCTTTCACAGGATGTTCGATTTTTAACTGTTATCATGAGACAGGGAAGGTAAGGCTTTGCATTTGATAGTTGTTCTTTACTGCTCATAAAATTAGTTCCTCCAAACAGCACACTTGATGGTGCTATCCCTGGAGCTTCAGCATAATCACTATTATCACTGCCTGTATGTGCTGTGTGTACAAAACTCAGTTCATAGGAAGATCCTGTGACTGGGAAACCCCTTCAGTGAAACAATATGCTGCATTTATTCATTCATCTTTCTTGCTCAAGGCCACTTCCAACAATTACAAGTGAACCACCAGAATCCTTGGCACTCTACCAACCTATTCCTCCCACAGGATTCCTCATCTGTGGAAGTTACTTAGACAAAACCAAACAAAGCAACAAAACAAAACTGAGCATCATTTTTGACACTTCTCTTTCTCTCATACCCTACAGTGGGTCCATCAAGCAATCCTGTTTCACTTTCAACACTGCTGTGTTGGTCTAGCCACCATTCTTTCTCTGGATTGTTACGGTAACATCCTAATTGGTCTTTTGGAATCCACCTCATCCCCCCTTAACATAGGAATCAGAGGAATTTTATTGAACTTTAAGTTACATATGTCATTCTTCCCCTCAAAACTCTGTAGTGGCCTCTCATATCATTCAGAGTAAAGGTCAAAATACTTGCAAAATCTGATAAGGACCTTTGTGATTGACTCCTAGATTACAGTTCTGTGCTTGTCTCATTCTGCTTTATTCTGGAAACTAAAATTACTTTTGTGTTTTAAAAATCAAACTTCCTTTGAAATTAATTTACGTTTTGATTATAGCTATATATATGTACGCATCTGTACATGTTTTACATGTATACATTAGGTAAATGGCATATATACATTACATATGTTATCCATAGATGATTTTTTTTTTTTCGGTACGCGGGCCTCTCACTGTTGTGGCCTCTCCCGTTGCGGAGCACAGGCTCCGGACGCGCAGGCTCAGCGGCCATGGCTCACGGGCCCAGCCGCTCCGCGGCATGTGGGATCTTCCCGGACCGGGGCACGAACCCGTGTCCCCTGCATCGGCAGGCGGACTCTCAACCACTGCGCCACCAGGAAAGCCCCATAGATGATTTTATAGATTACTTTTTATTGATTCTCAATCATGTTTTTGACTCTGGTTCCTTTGCATCCCTGAGAATTCCTGTCTTTGCTCTCCTTTGACTAATTCCAGTGCTTTAAATTTGATCTACCTGATCTCTGGTCAGTATTCCTGAGTGAAAAGCAAACTGCTGTGGCAGGAACTGTTTTGACGTTGCAGTCAGAAGAACCTAAGTTTGGATCTTTACTCTGCAACATACCAATTTTAGACAAGTTATTTCATTTTACTTTATTCCGAAGAGATTTTGTGCCCTGTTTTGATTTAAGTCCAACAGTGGCCCAGTGGAGTACATCAGATTGTTTAGTTTCATTTATGCCATTGTTAACATACTAATTCTTGAGACTTTACTCTCTTTTTTTTAATAGTTTGACCTTTAAATTATAGGGCTTTTCTGCTTAATAGCATCTTGCTTTATTTTATATTGATTTTCTTTATAATTTTCTGTTCTAATTTTTTGGTAAATGATTTTGAGTAAATCTGCAGGGCTGTATGTGTGCTTCTGGGCACTGCCCTCACATGGAAACATGAGCTGCAGCTACTGACCTCCTGAAAATGCCTGTGGATACCCTCTGCTCATGGATTGTTGTGGTTGAGAAGAGTTTTATGGATAGCCCTGATGCTAACTTGATGAAAAAAAAAAAAAAACTAGCAACAGCTGTTCTAACATGCTTTTACTAGCTGCCTTGATGTTATAGCTGTTTCAAACATTGTCACAGTGAGTTACATTTGCTAACATTTCTCCTTTCTTTTTTGTGCTCAGATGATCATTAATCATGTATTGTTAGAAAGGAGAGAAACATACAGTTGTCCTAACACCGAGTTTGAGAGAAAAGTGGAATCTATTTTCATTAACCCTGGCCTTAGATTTCTCATTTCAAATAACCTGAGCTAGAAGGGATGCTTTTAAAATGTCAAGATATCCATCGGATCTTAAGCAGAAGGTTAAGAGTCTAACTCAAGAGCCTAACCCTGTTAGTATTGTAGGGATTCCCTTTAGCTGTCAAACCAAGAGCTTGAGAAGAAAACCCATTAAACTCAGACTCAGCAGAAGTCAAAGTGACAAGACTAGATGCTTGTGTTCCATGTGTGTACATATTAATCTTCTAATCGGCCGAGTTGTGCTTTTTGAGTTTAGTTTCCAGTAGTGAGTGATGAGGGTACACTTATTCATCTTCAGAAATTCACATGATCTTGATGCTGCCCAGTGGTTTCTATATTCAGAATAACTGGGACTGGGGTCCATGACAGAGAAACCAAAAGAAATTATCAGACGTAGTGAAAATCAAAAACCCCAACCTTGGACTCCTGGACATTTTGTTTACTCACTTGAACTGAATATTCACTTACATTTTGATAGATACCATTTTGGAATGGAGAAGGACATAAAGCTCTGTAAACTATTATGGAGTCAAAACAATTTGGAATGCTGTGATTTGCACAAATAAAGTATTTAATCTGTTTGTGTTAGTTTATACCTAACTTTCTCATTTAAAAGGGGAGAATAGTATTCTCTACCCCACTTTTCTCACTGGCTTAATTTTAAGGGTCAAATAAAGTGTGGATGTGAAAGCACATGTTGATTAAAGTAATAAAAATGTTATGTTGTTAACAGAATGGAAGAATAAGTATGCCTATTATACTAACCTTGTGATTATCTAGATGCTAGAAGCAAATTCTAAATACCATAGAGGTTTGAAGGTTTAATATGTTTGGGATCATTTGACATGAATAATCATGTCATATTTTTGAGTAATTGGCAGAGAAAAATTAAACATTTTCAATGCTAACCCCAAAAGTAGTGCTAAGTTTAAGTTATTTTAATTTCTAGCATAATGCACTTTCCACAGTACTCTTTTTTCATAAATGATAGCTTCTAAATTTTGATCCTGAACCACAAATCTGGTACAAACATGGTGACACATGGGTAGTATGCATAATTTTTAATGATAAAACTTTAGGAAATAGGGTGACTTTTTTTTAACTTTTTTACTATTAATATTTTTATCTTTTAAATTTAATTTTTTTATTTTTTATTGAAGTATAGTTAATTTATAATATTATATTAGTTTCATATGTACTTATAATGATTCAATATTTTTATAGGTTACACTCTATTTAAAGTTATTATAAGTTAATGACTGTATTTTTCTATGCTATATAATATATCCTGTAGCTTATTTATTTTATATAAGTAGTAGTTTGTACCTCTAAATTCCTTATACCTATCTTGACATAGTAATTTGTGCCTCTAAATTCCCTATACCTATCTTGCCCCTCCTCCTTTCCCTCTCCCCACTAGTAACCTACTAGTTTGTTCTCTATATCTGTGAATCTGTTTCTGTTATATTCACTAGTTTATTTTTTAGATCCCACATATAAGTAATAACATACTGTATTTTTCTTTCTCTGCCTGACTTATTTCACTAAGCATAATACCCTCTAGGTCCATCCATGTTGTTCAAATGGCAGAATTTCATTCTTTTTTATGGCTGAGTAATATTCATTCCATTGTATATGTTTACAATATCTGTTTTATCCATTTCTCTGTTGATGGACACTTAGGTTGCTTCCATGTACTATTAATATTTTTAGTATTTTTAACCTTTTTTTTTTTTACTATTTTTACTATTAATATTATATCTCGTCACATAAAAGTAACCTCAGATCTTCAGATATGTTGGGAATATTCTTTCTCCTCTTTGTTACTGCTTTTTGTCTTATTCTGACTTCATTTTGCTGAAAATTGGTAAAAAGTTAGTAATATAATATTTATTTTTATGCCTGGAAGTTTATTAATTAATCTCTAACAGTATCTGATATTTACAGCATAAAAAAGCATGTAATTTATGTGACTAAGAGGAAAATAATAAATGTCAAAATTGTGTAGAGAGCTTTGCATGTCACAGATCACTTCCATGAGCTTTTTTCATTTAACTCCTCTAAACCATGTGAGATATAATTTATTAACCCCTATTTTATCAATTAAAAATTCGAGACATAGAATTTAAGTGACTTAGCACAAATCTCACTACTAAGTGACAGTAACTTGAAATCACATCTTGTGACTCTGAAGCCTGAGTATTTTCTAGGAATACAGGGTGCTACTCTGTCAGTATGTGTTCAGGATGTCATTTCCCTCCTCTACTTGTACAGTTGCTTGTTTAATTTAGATTTAGGACTTTGAGATTAGGGAGACATGAACAAATACAGTGATGTAGACCGTATTGACATTAAAGGAACTAATTGTCAACATCTACCTGCATTATCTCCGTCAAAATGTACAGCCTCTCTGTATGTTCTGTACATGCCAGCACAACCCCAGCAGTTCCAGAGAGCATGGCATGCAGTGACTGTGGCCATGTTCTCATTATCTGTGAGAGATTAATGATCCCCATTTTCTGCTGCTTAGAGATGCTTAGGGGGTGCATTTCCCTCCACAAACTCCAGCTTTTCCTTAAGCAAATTATTTTGAATTTTCTCAAATATGGCACAATTCTGTGTTTACAGGACCGGTCTGTTTTTGAACGCACTTGCAACTGATTTGGAGTCAAGTCTGGTGAGTGAGGCTGTTGACTTAAGTAGTCACATTTCTTAGGGGTAATAGCATTTTAGTGTTGCAAAATCTTAGACAAACTATATATGTGAAGCAAGGTACATTCTTCCAAAATCACATTGATTTGTCTTTTTGAGCAACCTGATTCACATGTTCCCCTTTGGCTATGTTCTCTGATACTCAAACTCTTCACTTGGTAGGGAGGTCATTGAGTATCATATTATTATTTTATTACTAACCCAATTCTCTGACACCAGCTGGTGTTCTGCAATTCATTTCAATTCAGGCACTAACTACCTGGAGTTGGTGCCAAACTCCAGAGGTTTAAAAGGTCAAATCCTCCAGGAGACTACCTCACTTCACTCATCAGCCACAAAGCTCAGGGCCACGTGTACTTCTAACCAGCCAGCTATGAATTTTGGGGTTTCCGTGATCCCATCAGTCTCAGTAACATCATCAAATGACTTACAGAAATCAAGAAAACACTATACTTAGAATTCCAGTTTTACTATAAAGGATACAATTCAAGAACAGCCAAGTGGAAGAGATACACGGTACAAAATCTGAGAGGAGTCTAGATGCTGAGCTACCGTGCCAGGGTGTGTCACCCTCCTTGCACATTAATATATTCAGCATCCAAGAAGATTTTTGAGCTTTGGTTGTTCAGAGTTTTATTGAGGTATGATTATGTCACAGGCCATGTGATTGAGCTCAGTCTCCAGCTCCTGTCTCCTCCGGTGGAGGTGAAGGATGGGGTGAGGCTGAAATTTCCAGCCCTCTAATCACATACTTGGTCATTCAGGAGTAGCCAGCCACTCTCTTGAAACTTAGATTTGGCGTATGCTCTATGAGTGTGGTAGGTACATTATATAATTCTAGAAATGGTATTTCAAGTTAATTATTAATTCCCTCCATTTAAAATGCGGAAGTTTAAATATTTTCTTCTAGGTCACAAAGCAAGCAAGTAGCATAACCAAAATTCAATCCTCAAGGTCTTTTCTTTTCCCAATTAGCCAGAGAAGATGCTCCCTGACTATTCATGGACAATTTTTTATCACATGGGAGAAAAACAGTTTTTCACTAGGGTCTTAATTTCAGATTGCCAAGCTAACAATTATTCTCAGGATTTATCGCAGAAAATCTACAAAACAAATGATATTGATCATGAGCTCTATTTATTGAGGCCTCTTAAAACATCTGCTGGCAAGATATTAAGGAGGGTTTTGGATTAAATTTTAAAATGTGCTACTGAATTATACATTTTTCCCCTTTGTTTCCTTAAAGATATTTTGAAGCCTTCATTATTTGTGAAGGGAAATCTCAAGGATGGTCTCTGAAATAGTAGTAAGACAGACACAAAGTAAAGGAGATAAAAAAGAATAAATTTTCCAAATTTGATAAGGTATAACAACACACAGAGTATTTTTAAGTCATTTCTTAACACTGATGCTCTCTGAAACACAGAGGGGTTTCAAAATAAAACACAATTTGAAAAAATCAAAGTATTTTGCTAGCTTCTTTCTTTGAAGCTCAAAGCTTATTTTAAGTTGAGAGACTTGCAAAGAGTCAGAACCAGAAGACTGTGCTAGAGTGGATGCCTCTAAATTCTCATCACCCTGGGGGCAATACAAGGAGAACACGTAAGGGAGAATCAATTTAGAGGGTTAGGATAAAGAAACACAGCCTTCCCTCTACCCTTTTTAACAAGTTGTTCAAGTATATAAAGAACTGTTGTACCTATGCTGGGAGATGCAGAAACATCATTCTAACTCCCCTAGAAGTGAAGAGATGCTCTAGATCTAGGGAAGTGGGAGAGAGGTGGAGAAGAAGCTGCATTTCCAACTTTTGAAGTGGACCTCAGGATACATTTCCTGTGGAAACAGCACTGAAGTTAGCCATCATGGGTGATGGAAGCATTATGACCAGTGTATGAAACGTAAATCAATAGTTAGGTTCATTTTGATCGAGGCTAGCCTTTTCAGCATAATATAACACTTTCTAAGAAATTTTTTTAAAGCAACCCATTCTGTATCTGGGTTACAACTAGCACCAAGAAGTGGAAGGTTTACCCAAGAGAAGAGGACGAAAGCAGAACATTAATATCTTCTTCCTCTCCTCAGATTCCTTCTTTCTTCATGATTAACATAAATTGAGTACTTTCTACTTTCAGGCGCTATTTTAAGTGCTTTCTATGAAGTAACTCAATTATCAGAGCATTCCTTTTTGGTAGAAATTATTTTATCCTTTTACAGATGAGAAAACTAAAGAACAAAGAGCAGAAGCAGCTTATGCTAGTGTCTACAGCTAGTAAACTCACTCCAGGCCATCTGATATCAGGGTTCATCTCTTAATCACTGCACTGTATTGCCTTCTTGGAGTAATTTAGATCTTGGCTCTAGATTCAGTTTGAAGTGTGTTCAAATATTAGCTCTGCCAAATCCCAGCTTTTTTTTTTTGAAACCAATTATAGTTATGTAGCCTTCTAAGCCTTAGTTTCCTCATCCATAAATGGAGTAAATAATATTTATCTTCAAGAGATGTCATGAATATTAACTAAAATATCTGGCAGTGAGACTTAGTATCCCAAAATAAAATTTTATTAAACTTTGTTTTTGTGTGTTTCGGAAAGAATTAATGAAGTATAATGCTCTCTTACAATCTAGCTTAGGCCCTGGTAAAATCTTGTTGATTGATTGCTACAATAGAGACTTTTCAATAAAACCGTTGTAAAAATAAATGGATACTGCCCAAATGAGACCAAGCAAAAATTATTTATTCAGAGTTTGCTTAACAAAGGGGTCAGCCACCATCACTTGGCAGAGACTAAAAGGCAGGAGAGTTGGGAAGCTTTGTAGTGGGGGAACAAATAGGGAAGGCTTCAGGTGTGCACTGATTGGAGGTCGTTAGCCTGGTGAAGCTGAAGACTGGCTAACTAGACGCGAGGCATCCGATGTGACTGTGTAGGGGAGCACATTTGCCCCTGAGTAAGGAAGGGCTAAGTGGAAGCGGGGGCAAAAATTAGGAAGCTGACAGTTACCAACTAAGTTTTGTCCATTTTGGGTGGATTACTACAAAGGTTGGGTGGGCTGGTTGCCACAGGTTATAGGTCAGAGTTCTGTATTTACATGTGGTCTAGAGAATGAGAAAACCATTCAGCTCTTCTCCAGTCCTCTCCAGATGCATACCTGAAACTCTGAAGGTGGTAAAACTGAAAGCTTTCCGGAAAGTGTTTGTTTGGAAATCCTTTTGAAGGAGCTTCGAGGCAGCCTCCTGTCTTACACAACAGAGTTAGCATTTTCGACCTTGAGTCACACTGTATTGTACCGTGATGATGTTTGCCACACACTAACTTCAGATTCCGTTGAGTTAACAAAATCAACCCAGTCCATTGCATTATATTACCTTCCGAGTCTGCTGAATAGATGAGATGTAGGACAACGATTCAGGCAGCGGGTACTGAATAGTCAGAGATAAAGCGCTTGCACGTCCAGCCTACCCATGTTACGTTCACATTCAACCCAGCAGTGACTCTACGTGTATATATACACAGTCATCTCCAATTCATTGTTCATGCTGGGAGAATGAGTAGCATCTTCCAGGACTGTTCTCTGTGATTTTAGACAGATGTTCAATGCATGTAAATTTTACTAAGGGCCCAATTGGAATGTTTCCAAAACATAAGAGAAATTAAAAAATGCACTAACTTCTCGAAACAATTTTCTATTTGCAGTCAACTTTCCTTTGCTTAAAATGCCTTCCCAAATTCTCCCCTGGAAGGACAATGGATTTTTTGCTTTATTTGCACTTACTTTATGGTTATAGTGTTAGTGTCTAATGTATCATAGAAAGACTATTATGAATTGTGTCTGCATTTGCCACCAGAATGAAAATGATTTGTAGCGTAAGTGCAGAGTAGATCTACCCTTAATAACACTTCTTTGTTTCATGCGACATCATGAAATCTTGTTTTCTTTCTATTTTTTTAATTTGCTTGCCTTCAACATTTACATTTGTGAAAAGGACCTTTGTTTATAATACAATATTCTCTGTGGGCTATTGTCTCCAAAGGAAATGTTCCTTCTGCTGGGTCAGCATACTACCCATCACATCAAAGCTATCGGTGATAGAATTTCTAGAAATATCTCCAACAGAGTCTAAATTTTATTAAGCAAGGATAATAGGGGAACATTATTTCCCTATTCTAGAAATAGAACTTCTTACCTTTATAGCTCATGCCCTCTGTCTTTTTAAAGACTTCTTGATGTACCATTAAACCACTTTTTATTCAGATCATTAACAATAATGGTTTCCAGTTTGGGGTGATGTATTATGCTCCAGGGATCATGTCAAGCTCTTCAGATTTGCTGTTTCATTCAAATCTAACACCAGTACCATTAAGTGGGTACTGTATTTGCTCTCCACTTTTGTTTTGTTTTTTGAGACCTAAAGAAATTAAATAAGTCTCTTGATGTAACACAGCTAATGAAAAATGGATCTGTTACTAGGAAAACTGGGGGATCCCTTAATTGGGTATTTATTCATCAACACTTACAAGGGCACAGATACTGAATACCTACTGCGAAGTGTTGACAAATTGTTCTTAACTTCGTGTGTGTATGCATAAGTATATTTGTTTTTCTGGAAAATAATATAATGAAAATACTCTGGGTTATACATGCTTAAGTTTGAAACCTGACTCTGTCACTTAATAGTTGGGTCATATGGGGGAAAATAATTAAATTGTCTAAGCCTGTTACTGTTCTGCAACATAAATCTTATACTACCTCAATTTTTTATTAATGTAAAATGAAAAAATATTCGCTACAGTGCCTAGAGCAGGCTTTCAAAGCTGGCAGTGTTATTAAATTTAAAGAGAGCTTTTTATTCCCAGCACTGAAAATTTAATTTCAAGGACTTCAAGGAATGAATATTTTTTAGGTATTGTTCAAACTAAATGAGCAAGAGAATAGAGAATGGCATTGAGAGATTGAATTACTGGAGGCAAGTGCAATGTAGGAGACAAAGAGGCAGCATAAGTATTAGTCAACTGAGAAGGCAGCATTAGTATTAGTCAACTGAGAAGGCAGCAGACAGACGACCAGGACACTCAGTTAAAGTCTAAGTTTCTGCCATGTTTCCCTCAAAATATGAAGGTTACAGAAGGTACTAACTGGCTTCTTTATTTTTTCTTCAGATGTCTATATTAGCTCTCCAGAGCAATTAATTTATTCAGAAAACATTTACTAGATGATTCATTTAAGTCAGGCCATTAGACATATTCTTTTGAAGTATTGAGGACATTTAAAAATAGAGCTGGAGTTGGCCATTGAGACCATCAAGCCAAATATGTGTCTTAGTTTGGCTTCTGCTAGAAATATACCCTAGAAGGCTTTGAGTGCAAATAGTGTATTTGAGAGTGGAGGAAATACCAATAAAGGAGTGAAGAAGTGAGAAAAAGAAAGGATAAAGCCAATAAGGGGTATGTTTTCTAGCAAGCAATAAAGGCAATAAATATTTATCTGGTCATTGATACACTTTCATTTGCCTAAAGAATTATGACATAATTTACTTACCAGAGCAAAGTATTTGGTATCAAACAGAGATATCTTCTGAATTAACTCCCATTGCTCACTAGCTGCAATTTCTTAAAATTATTTCAAATCATTTTTGTGACAAGGTATAAATATATAAAATATGTGTATTGTATGTGTAATATACATGATAGCTCAGACAAGTTTCTTACCTTTAGTTTATTCAGGGATAGAAAAACTTACCTAATAGAGTTGCTATGGAAAAAAACTAACACTTAGCTGACCACATCACAGGAGATCAGTATGTTTCTTTTTTTTTCCTTTTTTTGGCTGCTCACCCATTTATCATTTCTTTTCCATTACCAATTCAGCATGCCATCTAGAACTGCCTCCCCAAATTACAAGGACACGTTTCTTCCTTTCTCATGCCTTATTGACTCAAGGAACTCTGCACTGATGTTCCATTTTTTCTTATTTTTATCTTACTTGTAGATTTTTTTCTGCCCTTGTAAAAATAGATTGGATATAATGGCCACATCTTATTATTAAGGTAGATTGAAAATAAGTAATGGAGAAGATGTGTGACTATTAGCCTATTATTTTAAAGATATTTTTAATGAGTATCAAACTCGTAATTATTGTCCACTGGAGAGTAAAAGAGCTAAATCTTTCTTATTTTCTTTTTTTACCCCTATGAAAGAGACAAACTGTAGAGTTTTGTTCAATATTAAATATCTGATCTGTTCAATGGACAAGTACTTAAAAGGGAATTATAAAGGGGAAATGAGAACTAGACTCAATGTTCAAAATCTTTAGTAGATGTATTGATGTTTTTCTTTTTATATTTCTACAATACAAGAAAAAGACATTTAATGATCACTGTTCGTGATGCTGAAAAAGCTCATGGATGCCAGAGTTAAGCTTTGTACCATTAAAATATCAATGGCAGCATTTATCCTGTAGGCAATTGCAGAGGTGCAGCTGAATCACAAGTGATTGGGTTCTGAGTATTTGGCAACCTATCTAATCATTAGAGTTACTGATATCCACTTAGTATGTAGATTTTAGAACTTGGGAACTATATTTGTAAACTATCAGCAGTGAAAAGCAATCAGCATTGAGAAACAAAGCACAACAACTGACTAATATTATTCATAGGCAGTTTACCCAGTCTGCCATATATTTTGTAGGATCTCATTTTACATATTGGTTGAACCACATGAAATTCTATTCATATAAATCAAAAAGACTTAGAAATTCATATAGTTCAACATGACAGACAAAATGACACAGGTCTCTTCGTGGAGCTATGCCATACCATGACAGTAGCCTCTTTTTTTTTTTTTTTCAGGACCTAATGGACTTATGCCACTGTATTAATTGTAACACTACTATTTCTTTATCCATCCAACAATATTTATTGAGGGCCTACTATTTGGCAGACTTGGTACTGTGGACTTAGGTTACACTATCGGACAGAACAACCGATATCTTTACCCACATCAAATTTGTAATATAATAGATGACACATAAAATAAATAAGTAAAATATATGTACATTATTTTAATCAGTATTAAGTGCTAAGAACAAAAATATATAGCAGGGAAGGAAGATATTTTATGAGGGGATAGGGGTTGTAATCTTAAAGTTGTTGTTCTGGAAGATTTCAAGAAAAAGTCTGGAAGGAAGTGAAGGACAAGTTGTGTTGCTGTCTGTAAAAAGCATTCCAGGCAGAGGGGAAAGCAAGCATGCACATCCTGAGACAGGAGAATGCCTGGTGTGAGGAGAGGTCCATATGGGTAGATGAGGTAAGCCAGAGGGAAGAATAATGAATAAGAATATGAGGAGAATAACGATGGCGCCAGATGAAGTAAAGCCTTTTGAATCAGAGTACGAACTTTTGCTTTTACTCTGAGATGGGAAGCCTTAGGCGGTTCTGAACAAAGAGTAACATTATCTTATTTGTTTTCTAACAGCCTTACTCTGTCTGGTGAGTTGGTAATAGACTTAGGAGCAGCAATAGATGCTGGAAGACAAATTAGGAGACTGATATAATCATCCCAGTGAGACATGATTTACTTGGGATAGAATGGGGTACCTTGAAGAGGACAGAAACAGGTTGGATTCTAGATACATTTTAAACGTAGACTGAAAATATTTTCTGAAATGTAGAATATGAGTGTGAGTGGTACTGGGAGGTATTGGGAGTGACACCAAGACTTTTGGCTTTGATAGAAAGAAAGATCAAGTTGCTATATGTATGTTGGAGAAAATTAGAAAGAGAAATTTTGTGGTAGAGGAATGTCAGAATTTCAGTTTTGGATATATTGCATTTGAGAGGCCAAGTAGGTATTGAGTGTCAAGTAACACATCAGTTAGGATTCAATTAGGGAGTCAGAACCAGTAAGAATGGTAGGGAAGAAGGGGCGCATTCTAGAGATTAGACTTCCAAAATTGTTGGAACTGATGAAGAATTTTTTGGAAAGCTGTAATCTTTGCATCTGGTGTGGTCCTAAAATCACTGTTCCGCAGCAGTGTTGACAGTTGGGGAGAAAACAGACGGCAAGAGAAAGTAAACAGTACAAAATGAGCCCTGAAACAGCATGGATCAACCTACGATGACAAAAGAAAACCTGTGAGAACAAATCAGAACATGTGTCTCTCTCTCACTCCCTCTAACCTCGATGATGAGGGTTGACTTGCAGAAGAAGCTGGATCACTTTGCTACAGAGATGCATGACGTGCTTGGCCTAAACCAGAGAAGCTGACAAGAGAAAATGCAACGGCAGCCAGAAAGGATTGGATAGTGTGACCTTCCTCATTAACAAGGTGAGCCAGCAGACTAGTGAAATGTGTGTGAGCTGCGGCAGCACCAGGCACATTCAGTACTTAATGTCCATGGCTTTGCTTTCAAATCTCATTTTCTTCTGTGGTCTACCCTAACTTGGAAATATACATAGTAGGGAATTATGGGAAATATTATCCCAGATTGGCCAGGTTGACCCAAGATGAAACCACCGCGTCTTGTCAGTTACATAGTATACTCAGAACGCAGGGAGGCAGGATGGATTTAAAGTGTGCATCTGGATTTATTCCTTTGAAGGTGGTACTCAAAGTAAAGGAATTGGATCATATCACCTAAGGTATGCATGTAGGCAGAAGAGAGAACAGTGTCCATGAATGAAGCCCCAGAGCATTGCAATTTTTTGATGTCAGCAATGTGAGGAAGAACTTTCCAAGGACACTGAGAAAGAACAGTGAGAGTGTAAGAAGAGGGGCTTCCCTGGTGGCGCAGTGGTTGAGAGTCCGCCTGCCGATGCAGGGGACACGGGTTCGTGCCCTGGTCCGGGAAGATCCCACATGCCGCGGGGCAGCAGGGCCCGTGAGACATGGCCGCTGAGCCTGCGCGTCCGGAGCCTGTGCTCCGCAACAGGAGAGGCCACAACAGTGAGAGGCCCGCGTACCGCAAAAACAAACAAACAAACAAAAAAAAGAGTGTAAGAAGAAAATCAAGTGAGGATGGGATCCAAAAAATCAAGCAAAGACAGAGTGATTCAAGGAAGAAAAGTGATCATTTCTCCTTTTCCCCCACCATTATCAAATTCCCTCATTAGGAATGTGGGCTTCAGATTTTCATCCAAATTGTTTACTCTTTATTATGATAAAGAGTATAGATAGTATCAGTCCTTTGTGTGTCATTAGATAGCAGAATAACTTGAAATACATTTTTTTCTTTTTACAAGTGAGAAAAGATTATTAATAAAACAACAATTTAGAAGTTTTCCCTTTGAATTTTATAGATGAGCACAATCTGAAGACAATTATAATTTTGATTATTAACACACTGCACTGGGTGCTTCTTTTATAATAAGGAAGTTCCTGAAGTTTATGACATGCAGATATAAGTAGGTTATTAAAAATGGCAATGTTCAGTGGTAACTGTTGTAACCCGTTGGGCAGCAGTAATCATGTGTGGCTCAGCAGTTCCATAACAACACAATTTGTGGACATAATCATCTTTCACCATTACAGATAACCTATATTCCTAAAGGAAACAAGTGAGACAAGACTTTCCTATGTTTTCTTCAACCTAATAGATACCCCTGGATGTCTACTATGTCCTTTATGAAATCCGTCAACAGCCCATAACATTAAGTACAGTACTGTCTCATTATCTGGAATGTTCGTACTGGAAATGATTCCATCTTTATTAATTGTGTCCAAACCACATTTTTTAGTTAAAGATCAACATCTACCAACTCCAAGAAATGAAGAATTACTGCAGAAAAAATTTAATTCTTTCTCTGAAACAGCTTCCATTGCTTGGCCTATGGACTGCAGTACTTTGTCAACATAATCATTCACAGAAGAAGCATCTCTTTCTTCACTTTAACACTGTAAACATTTTGCAGTTTTATATATACACACCAAAATCTGCAATCATGTAGGAAGTTATGCCTCAAACAGGCATCTTTGGTCCTCCTTGGCCACACAGTCATTTAAGGCATAAGCTGAAATCCAAAAGGATGGTGTCTATTTGCTGATATTCAAGCAGCAATCATCATTAAATATATCTTCAATATTGATTAGAGTCTGAGTTATATTTATTGCTGTGTTTATATTTTTAATATCTTCTTCAAAATTCACTTCTGGAGCCCCAATTTCATCCTTTAAAACCCCTTATCTAATCACGTATCTAAAGTCCTCTTTTTCTTTATACATTTTAGGTGTTCATCCATTTGTTTCACTGTTCCACTGTGCTAAATATTTAGCGATGATTATAGTCTGTGCAGTGTGGCTATGGACCTTTTCCCCCCGTATGATCCAAATCATAAGACTGAAAATGTTCTCTCAGCTCAGGAAATGGTTTATCCAGTTGTAGATCTTCCAGTGCATCATCTGGGTAAAATTCCATTATCTGGATGTTCTTTTATAATGATCCTCCTATAGCCAACTAGCCGTATAACCTCTACAGATTAAAAGAGCCATTTAAGAACCCCAGAGGACATCAGCCAAAGGTAGTAATGTACTTTTGGGGAGCCTAGCTGCAACCATAGTAGTAAAGCTACAGGAAAAAGAAAGGTCATTGTTCAGAAGATTTTCTAAACTCACTTCCACAAACTTTCAGACCCATTGTCATTTAATTGTTATGAGAATTCCATGAAAACTTGATCTTGGTTCTTGCTGATATTGCATCTTTGTAAGAAAAAATGTTTTCAACATCTCTGCTTATCTGATATCCATCAATAATTGTAAATGAATCAGTACTGAGAGTACCAAGTTCTTAAGAATTGCAGTTCCTGTGGCTGTTGTATTTATTAGGCAAACATGAGCAAACACTAATTACTCCATGATTACTCCATCATCTCGCCCATGATTACTCCATAAACTCAGTAACCCTGTCCCCCAGAAAAAAGCCAAGACCCTGAAAAGTGCCACAATCACCTCCTGCAGTATTTTTTTATCAGAAGTGCTTTTCTTTTTTTCCAGCTTTATTGAGATGTAATTGACATATAACATTGTATAAGTTTAAGGTGTACAGCATGTTGATTTGATACAGTGAAATCCATTTTTAATATTTTAATGCAGTACAGGGTGAGATAGAAATGAAATTTCACTGTGAACATTTCTGTCCATATGTTTGGTTATTCCATTGATATTGAATGTTTCCTTGATATTCTTGTTTACTGAGCCCCACAGGTGAGAAAGAAAGGTCCCAAAGGGATAAGAATAAACTAGTTATCTTGGGGAAAAAAAAAACAAAAAACCTCTTCAATTCTGATTTCATTTCAAGACCATTTTGTGATAGAAAATGAAATCTCCAGTATAAATTGTGTAAACTCTCTAAACTACAAAGAATCTTCAACTTATACCTTTGTCATGTAGTCATTTGGCAGTTGGCGTTAGGCTACCATAAAGCAATCATATTGCTACTTGTTCATTATCAATGCAGGAATCATTATATCTGTAAATAAATATGATTTTTTTCACATTATCTTTTCCCTTTTTTATGTCTGGTGTTAGTAATATGTATAACATCTACAGTGTTTTGTATCGTATAAGACACTGTTGATGTAGGTACCGATAGACAATTCATCTTGTAAACAGGCAAAGTAAACTTACAGTATAGATAAATACAGTATAGTACTATAAATGTATTTTGTCTTTCTTATGATTTCCTTAAGAACATTTTATTTTCTCTAGCTTACTTTGCTGGAAGAATTCATATATAACACATATAACATACAAAATATGTGTTAATTGACTGTTTATGTTATGTGGCTTCCAGTCAACAGTAGGCTATTAGTAGTTAAGTTTTGGGGGAGTCAAAAGTTATCCTTGGATTTTCGACTATGCAGGGGATTCATGCCCCTAACCCCCGAGTTGTTCAGGGGTCAACTGTACTTGCATAATTCAGAATGGAAATGTGTTCATATATCCATTATTATATTAAAACGAAATGTCCTTGTTAAAATGGTGACGTTAGTGAATCTCTTATTTTTATAATTTTATCACAAATGCAGTGCCATGAATTTAAATAAAAGGAATATGAAAAAAACATCAGTTTTTAGTTCTCATAACCAATGTCACTTTTTTTTGCTGGAAGTATTTTCTCTACTGTGTTTTGTCCATGTTGAGAGAAATTTTTTAAATCATCACAGATAATAACCAGTTTAATCAGGAGTTCAGCTTTAGGCATTTGAAAGACAATTAAATTGGATTTCTTAGTATTTTGTTATTTGTCCTTGGTGCATAAGTTCGACAAATCATTTTATTATTGTTTGTCTCAACAATATACACTGCCCAGAAAGTAGCACATGCGTATGTGGTGTGTGTAAAGAACCTCTTCTTTAATGGCTTCAAGGAGATACTTGCCTTTTTTTTTTTTGATCAGTTTTGATCAGCTTTAAAAAACCCTCTTAAGTCAAGGACATATGGGCTTATTTTCAGTCTCCAGATACTTTAACCACCACTCTTCATAACCACCAATATATATCTTATATAATTAATCTCAATGTGCACTCTCAAAATATATTAGCAAAATATAAAGGGGGGGAGTAATACTTCAGTTTCTGTCCCAGATTGAATATCAAACAGTATCACAGGATATATAGAGAGAAATTGTATGTAAATTTTGAATACCTAAGTGTTGTAATAGATGTGTTCCTTGTGTGCTACATAGGAGAAGGATATCTGTGTCCCGCAAACAGGATGGTGGGCATGTTGAGTTCTGTATTCTGGAGTGGTGTTGAATTTATACTGGTGTATCTGCCTTATCACCCCATATCTGTGTAATAATGATGAAGTATAATTTTTAGTGCAAAGAAGTGGGTCCTGTCTAAAACCAGGGTGCGTTCTGTGGGCAAGTCAGGAATGTTATATGTGCACAACGGAAGAAAAAAAGCATGCAATAAAAATTAAACTTGGTATCTCATCAGTTTACTCCATTCCGATTATTTTATCTTTGGTCTTCAGTAAGTGATTATTAGAGCAGCCCTGGACTAGCAGATGCCTCCCCACTCTGATTGTCTATGATGTACAGTACCCTGGTATTTCCCTTGAATGCCCTGCTCCTAGTAAATCCCATAGAGGTTTTCAGTAGAGACTTGAATTGGCCTTTCTTCCAATATGTTCCCTTTCCTGTATTGCTCCATCATGTAATATTATTTTAATTTCTTTACTACAATATTAATTTTATATTTCATTTAACTTTTTTTTTTGGTTATCTCTACCATAAGAATGTAAACTCTCTGAGGGTACAGAATGCATTTGACTTGTTTTCTTCTGTATTCCTTGAGCCAAGGATGATAATTGGCATATAATTAACACCAACTATTATTTTGGAATGATCAGACAAGTCTGTTGTATCCTAGATACTTACAATAAGTAACTGGCAGTACCAGGATTCAAATAAATACAGTTCCTCTGGAGCCAAGACCTCTTATCGGTATTCTGTAAATCATGACCTCATAACTCAAGGTTACTGACTTTCCCTTATCCTAATTCACACTCTCCAAATGCCAAATTGTCATACCAGTTTTGAACAAACCCAGCCCTGTAGGGGTGAGGAATTACTAGGAGTTTTCATGTTTAAGGTAGAGGCACATTCTCTGAGTAGATCTGAGTCTGAGCAGGGAAGGCATGTATGATTTGAGCTTTGCTAGTTTATAACCCAGATTAGACAGTGCCAGACTCACAGAGGGGCACCCATCTCTTCACTGACACACTAAACCGCTGTGATCCTTGAATTCTCCTGGGCTGGGCCTGAGTTCAGCTATTGGGAAATGTGACCTCAAACAAAAAGTTACTGAGCACCTTTAAAGACTTTTATGCAATTATAAGCTTAATATCAGATGTTAAAATAGTTAACACAAGAATAACTTGAATTATCAAAGGTCGTGTGTAAAATTTTAAATTCTACTGACATACTAGAGTCTGCAGATAACATCTGGAGAACTGAGTTTTTCTTTCATGCAGATGCTTATTAAGGACACACTATTTTCTAGGCAGTGCTCCAGCACTGAGAAAGGTGTACAATTGTTATTACTATACTTCACATAATGATATATCAATTACATTGACCAAACAATCATTTCCTCCTTCACGAGGGAAGAAAACAAACACATGATTTGTTTGTTTTGATTTTGCAAAGTTTCAATAGGATATTTCTGGTATACAATACATTGATTTTATTGATAATTAGTCTCACAACACTATTAGAAAAACTGCCAAGTTATTTACACTCCATTTTGTTGATTTGCAATTTCATTGATTAAGTGCAAAGAGGGACATGAATCAGATTGCTCATATCTGTTTTCTAGGTTTAGACCTTCCAGTGAAGTTACTAATACACAGTCACATTAAATAAAGTTTTCTGCTTCATAGAATGCATTAAGGCATCTGGATGACAACTTGGATGAACTCTAAGCTCTTTTTCATGTTATCCTACTTTCGAATTCATTTTCAGTCTCCCCAAAATACTAATCTATTTCTAGTTTGAACTCCAGATCTCATGAACTTTCTTACTTCTGTTTTCATACCCATACTCCAGCCAGTTACCAAATATTATCAATTTTGGAAATATATTCCAATTCCTTATTTTTTCACAGCTCTCACTTCTAATGTTCCAATTTCAACTGGAGTCCTACCTTGCATCCAGGTTTGTCTCCTCCCCAAACACTCCCACAATATTTTTGAATTACCCTTTTTAGAACAGGGGTCAAAAGTTTCTTGTTGATTTATATCACCTCTAAAAAAATAAAATCAAAGCGCTTGTGCAGCAAGGCATCCAAGGATATTTGTGACCTGCTCCAACCTAACTTTGTCGTCTCATATCCTGTCCCTTTCCTGTGACTCCTTCAGTGTGTACTCCCAGCCCTGCCCCTCACACACATTCTAGGATTTCCTTAAACTAACACACATTTTCACATATTTCCTTTAATGTGACACACCATTCTTTCTATCATTCCTTTCAGACTCTATTAATCTCTACTCATACCTCAAAACCAATATCTCATTCTGGTTCTCTGCTAAACAACTTTGTATAAAACTCCATGGGGAGAAACTTCTTATTCTACTGTATTAACGTATTCAAGGTTTCTGTGCTTTTTAAAAAGGGTTTCTTCCTTTTGTTTATATCACTATGCTGAAGGCTCCTTGAGGGTATACACCAAGAATTATTCTTTTCTTGTGATTCCATGAAAACATGAGAAGGCCTAGACTATAAAAAACACTAAATAAATGTCAAATGGGTGAATTAGACCCATTGTCATTCTCGTTTTCTTCAAACATCCACCATCTCTGGTGAATTAAATTTATGATTAATTTTAATTTAATACCTGTCTAGAAAGCAAAGAATATAGCTCTCATTTTCTACACCTAACATCGTCTCCGCAGCTTTATTAACGTTTCAAAGAGAAAATCTTCACTGTGGGAACATTTTTACTAGAAGAAGATCTAAGTGTAAAGCAACTCTGAAACTTAACTTTGTAATAGACATAGTTGTTCATAAAAAGTTACTGTTCTGAAATAAGTCATTGCAAGGAGAAAAAAAACATCTCTTATTGAAATTTGGAAGACGAAAGGAAATCTGGCTTTTGGGAAGGTGATATGAACAAAAGAA
Source organism: Lagenorhynchus albirostris (assembly GCF_949774975.1). NCBI lineage: Eukaryota > Metazoa > Chordata > Mammalia > Artiodactyla > Delphinidae > Lagenorhynchus > Lagenorhynchus albirostris. The sequence goes on from NC_083103.1 coordinate 31,564,099, forward strand.
TCACATTACATGCCATAAAGGTTTTATGTGCTATAAGATGTGAAGTAATTCAAAGTGTGAATTGACACACACAAAATTCTAAAGAAACCCAGAAAAGTTTTGAACTCTAGTCATCACTATAAATATACATTCCACTAAGAGTTTCTATGCATATATCTCAAAAGATAGGTCCAGTGACTAAATTGGTTGGATATTCTAGGCATTTAGTGTTTGGGTATTTGAGATATGAGGCAACTACTACTCACCTATCATCCTTGATGAGAACATTTTTTTAACTCTCTCATCTAGAAATATAGTACCACTTTTCACTCACATTCGGTTAGTCATTATTTCCCCATCACCAGAAAAATATAAATTAAAATGTCTTAATGAATAAAGAAGAATACATTTCAAAAATGTATTCTCACCACTGTTGAGAAGCAGTTCTCTCCAAGACATTGCTACATTACCTTGTGACAGAGTTTGTTCCCAAGGAGGTTTGCATAGCAGACAGCTGCGGAAGCTAGAGGTAGTCTCTCCCTCTTGGCCAGAAGGCAGATGTATTTCTGAACTAGGATAATAAAGAAAATGCCTCCCTGCCAGGCAAAGGTTGTTCAGGTTTCTCTTTATAAAAATGGGGGTGTGGGGTTACAAAGCTAGGGTTCCTCAGTTGTATTATAGATCCACTATGCATTGTTCACCTGGGCCCGCTTCCTATCTTCCCCATGGGACTTGGGGACAGGGGAAAAGAAACACGAAGCTCATGCTGCCTGCTGCAGAGTGAATATCAAACTGTTGAAATCCATTGGGTCCACTGCTTCTTTCCTGGCACAGCATATGGAAATGTGGGAGTGATGTGGCAGCTGCCACTGTCACTGCTGCTTGACCACTGGAAAGCGTTGCTTCCCTGGATTTATTTCCTGGCACTTCTGTACCTCACAGCCTATGCTCCAGTTTGTAGATTTCCATACATTCTGGGCTTACACCCTTATTTCCTTTCTACTGCCCTTATATCTGCTTGGCCCTGATTACCTTCTTTGCAAAGTAAATTATATTGTCTTCTCCCTATGAAAATTTTCCTGACTTTTACAGGTACCAGGGTTTATATAAGTCATAGGCCCCTACTGTATCTTTTAGCAGATCTACATTTTACGTATTATTATTTTATTTTTCATTATTTGCATTTATGCAAGATACATATACTGAAACAATTGAGCAACTGTTTTATGGCAATCAGTAATAGGTACTGGAGATGGGTTGATAAACAAAACAGACACGGTTTCTAATCTCTGGAACCTTACAGAGAGTTGGGAAACGCGCACATTGTAAATTAACAGTGATAATATTCATAATTGATTCATAAAGGTGGATATAGGGATATATGACAAGGGAATGAAACAATACAAGGTCCACTCTTGGAAGGCTTCTCTGTGGACAAGATTCCTCATCTGAGGCCTGAAGGGAAAGTAGAAGTAACTCACAAAAAGACCTGATAGACATTGTATAACATAGGACATAGCATCTGGCCAGTACTCAGTAAAGATTTGAGGACTGAAACAAACAAATTTTTTTTTTCCATTTTTAATATGCTCTCCTCTAACTCCTATCACTTTTTGGAAGAAATTTGTTTTTAAGGCTTAAGTGTTACTTCCTACAAAGTGATCAAACTTATCCTTTTAAAACAAATATTTTCAAATCCTAATGTCTGTGGCCGTTAGGTATACTCGTTATTAAATCTAAAGGGATATGTGTTATGTGGGGACCCTAGAACTATGTCTGTTACTAAAAAATCACTTGTTACCTGTGGTGTAGAAACAAAATGGGCCTGATATTTTTTCTGCTTAGTTAATGAAGTGAATTACCTATTCTCAAAAAGGCAAAAGAAAACTTTTCATTGGCACTTGCCTGACAGGAAACCACTTGTGGTGTCTGTTTACTAGACACAAAGAACCTGAACATAGTGCACCTGCAAGACAGATCATTCATCTTGTCAATGTCTGAAAGGATTTTTTGAAAAATTTCCCATTGACAGATATCTCTATTATGCCAGTCTGTTGATGGGAATGGAGCCAATGCTGTTTAAGAGAACTAAGTTGCAGCCACTTAAAGTGCTTGGGAAATTATCTAGCCTAATCCAAATTATCTGAATTATCTAGCCTAGCCTAAATATTTTTACTTGATTACGACTTGGCCCATGTCCAACATTTTTTAAAGCACCAATAGCATGAGAGTATATCATGCTAGTAGCAAAAAGGAAAACAATGAATTTTATTGTCCACATTTGCAAAAATGACCTGGAAGATGTGTTCATATTACATGAAGATAATTTTGCAGTGTGTGACGAGCAGCATTTTTGAAATGTAATAAATAAAAGGATCAAGGAACTTTGATATACTTGCTAATTTCATTGCCAGCACAATGATTTTTACTGCATTTCACTCTGCAACTAGACAAAACTGTCACGTAAGTACAGGAAAATTACAGTTATTGGGCTTCCCTGGTGGCGCGGTGGTTGAGAGACTGCCTGCTAATGCAGGGGACACGGGTTCGAGCCCTGGTCTGGGAAGATCCCATGTGCCGCGGAGCAACTAGGCCCGTGAGCCACAACTACTGAGCCTGCATGTCTGGAGCCTGTGCTCCACAACAAGAGAGGCCGCGACAGTGAGAGGCCCGTGCACCGCGATGAAGAGTGGCCCCCGCTTGCCACAACTAGAGAAAGCCCTCGCGCAGAAACGAAGACCCAACACAGCAAAAATAAATTAATTAATTAATAAACTCCTACCCCAAACATCTTCTTAAAAAAAATTAGTTATTAAACTTTTTATTCCTCAAATTCTGTCACTTAAAAAATTACACAGTTTTCTCTAAATGTATCATATTTTCCATAAAAGAAATACCAGGCTAAATTTAAATGCCTGATTCTAAACTTATGTATGTTTCTGAATTTCCTGTTACATGTAGTCACATCTCTGCAGTCCACAAAACCTCGGTGTTTGATCTCTCCAAAATAAATGCTGAGTGCTGATTATGGGCCAGTTATCATTCTTGGCTCTGGGAAAACAGAAGAAACCAAGACAAATGCATACTGTACCCTCAAACAGTTTACATATTTGTGTGGTAGAGACAGACCAAAAAATAAATAAATTTAAATGTAATATAAAATGAGACTTGTAACAGAAAAATAAGAAAGTTATATGAGGCAGATTAAAGAAAGGGTTGGTAGTGATGGATAAGGTGTTGAAGAAAGATATTTTTAAGCAGATGCTTTCTGAGCTAAAAAACCAAATGGTGAGGATCCAGTCAAATAAACTATCAGTTTATGTTTCCCCTTCTGTAAAGTTGGAACAATGATATTTGCTTTATAAAGTTGCTCTGAGAACTTGTAAAAAGCTAACATAGGTGAAATGAATAATAAGGCATTTGTAAGCAGGCTAACAAGGTCAGGGCAGTAGCTTGTTTGGAATTGTGACCCTATTTTCTTGAGATGACTCTGCTACTCTATAAACATAAACAGTCACTAGTTTCATAGTGAAACTGTTCTTGTACCTTTCATGACCCCAGACCTTGCTAGTCCTATTAAACAGGATTTGTGTTAGAGACTTTCCCTTGTTTAGTTGGTTACTAGCTGTTTGTTCCCATGAACCTGTAACTGGCTTTCTTAAAAAAATAAAGTTAAAAAAAACTTCTAATTTTCCTGTATTTTCTTCCTTGCATTGTTTGCATCAAACATTTAAGTTTGCAAAAGACAGTCTAGTAAGAAGAGAGCACACATTTTGAGGTTACTTGAAGGTACAATAAAGGTGAATGGTTAAGAAGATGATGCGAACTATAGGTAGGATGTAAGAGAGATCAATGTTCCAAACCTTTTTTACGGCAAGGCAAATACAGGAAATGATGGAATTATATGTAAGTCATTGTGTATGTAAAGATTCTAATGACAGGATAAAATGTTTATGAGTTAATATTAGTAGTAAAAGTAGAATATACATTTGGAGGTTAATAGTTTGTGTGTCCATTGGTAGGTTGCTCAATCCCTATTTCCTTTCTTTCGGTGACACCCAGTTGATTCAAGAGTGTTTGTTTTTTTATCAACTTTACTGAGTATAATTGACAAATAGAATTGTGATATATTTAAAGTGCAGAAAGTGATGACTTGATGTACATCTGTGTTGTAAAATGATTCCCACTACTGAGTTAATTAACACATCCATCACCTCACAGTAGAGTATTAGTATAATACTGTCAGAACGTCCCTTTCATCTTTTCCCATTCTTTGTGATCTGTGTTGTCTTTTAGGAACTTAGGACCCAAGAGATGTCTGATCCAACCATGTTGTCTTGTCTTCAATAATGACCACCCTCAATGAATCAAGGGCCACTGTCAGGGGTCTCAGCTGTCTATCTTACCAGCCATTATTCCTCATTGATTGCAATTAGATCTAGGGCAATATTCCTCCATCTTACTTCTCTTTATTTTGCAGAAACAAAGCTTTAAGCAAAATCAAGACCTTTTCAAATCCCTACATTTAGCTGGAAGATTCTTGCAGTAGATTTAATGATGTTTGATGTTACAACAATCATAATTATTGTTTGCCTCCAAACAAGCTTTAGTATACATATTACAAAATCCTTGTTATCTTTTTCTTTAAGTAAAGGAAGCTTGTTAGTAAATATTCTCCATAAGTTGAAGAAGATACAGGGTCTTATTTATTTATCAAATATTTTATTGAATGAGGTTCAGTGTGAAGCACTATTCTCAATAGATCTGGCAATAAAGCAGTGAAGAAGACAGACACTATCCTGTAAGTCTGTGTATGAATGTTTATGTATGTGCAATCTATCTATACATTGATATAAATATATTGCATGTAATATATGCTATATAGTATATTAACCTACATATGGTACACAGAATAGTGTCCCCACAAAGATGTACATCCCCTAAACCACAGAGTTTGTGTATATGTTACCTTCCATGGCAAAAGGGACTTTGCAGATATAATCTAGCTAAGGATATTGAGGTGAGGGAATTAGCCTGGGTCATCTAGATGGACCCAATGTAATCAAAAGAGTCCTCCTAAGAAGGAAGCAATAGAGGCAATGTAAGAGAGAAGGTGAAGTGATGATGGAAGAAAAGGGAAAGGTGACAAGTGAGAATGGCCTTTCAAAGATGGATAGGAAAGGAAACAGATTCTCCCTAGAGCTTCCAGAAGGAGCCATCCTGCTGACACCTTCATTTTAGGACCTCTGAACTCTAGAAATATAGGATAGTAAATTTGTGTTGTTTAAGTCACTAAGATTGTGGTAAACAGAAAATTAATACAATATACATTAATACATTATGTATACATTAATACAATATACAATATACATGGTGTCTACATTATATGTAGACACCATGTGTTACAATATATATTATATATAATATGTATATTAGTATATATACATGTGATATCCACCATACTGTATACTATATGCTATCTATACTATGGAGACTATATAATACACATGAAATACAAAAACTTAGTTATGTTTACACAAAAACATACACACATTCTCATAGCAAATTTATTTGTAATAGTATCAAACTGGAAACAGCACATATGCCCTTCAATGGGCAAATGATTAAACAAACTGTAGTACATCCAAGCTATGAAATACTACTCAGCAATAAATAATAAACCTGCAATAACCTGGATGAAACTCCAGGGAATTATGCTGAGTTTAAAAAGCCAACTCCAAAAGTTTACATACTGTATGATTCTATATATATAACAACTTTGAATTGACAAAAATGATAGCAATGGAGAACATGTTAGTGATTGCCAGGGGTCAGGAATGTGGTAGGAGAGGGTAGTGGATGTGCCTATGTGAAGGCAATAGGGAGGATCATGTGGTGATGGAAGGATTCTCAGTCTTTTTTTTTTTTTTTCTCTGTACGCGGGCGTCTCACTGTTGTGGCCTCTCCCGTTGAGGAGCACAGGCTCCGGACGCGCAGGCTCAGCGGCCATGGCTCACGGGCCCAGCCGCTCCGCGGCATGTGGGATCCTCCAGACCTGGGCACGAACCCGTGTCCCCTGCATCGGCAGGCAGACTCTCAACCACTGCGCCACCAGGGAAGCCCGATTCTCAGTCTTGAGTGTATCAAAGCTGATGTCCTGGCTATTGCACTGTAGTTTTGCAAGATGTTACCTTTGGGTAAAATGGTTCAAAAGTATACGAGATCTTTCTATATTATTCTTGTAACTGCATATGAATTTACAATTATGTCCTAAAAAGTTTAATTTAAACAAAATAATAGGTACATAGCAGTTCTTCAGTAAAGTTTAGTTGCCTTCCTGCAAAAAAAAAATTGAAACAACTGGATATTTCCATTTATGATGTTGGAGAATATTTGGAGATGTTATTATTTGGAAAACATGTTTTGTTAGAGAAAAATCTCTGGGGTGAAATTTAGAAAATGAAGGTTGTGACTGTTGCTGTGTAACTAATGAACAGTGATCCAAGGAATGAGTTATTTGACTCATTGTACTTCACTTTCAGCATGTAAAATATGTGTGGATTTATTTAGATGATCTTAAAGTTTGCTTCAGTTGAAGATATGGTGCATCAGTCTGGCAGCTGGTGGAAATGTTAACCTATCATCCTCAGGCTTGTGGTAAAATGGGGCTACTGGTTTCTGTGAGTCTGCACGTGCCCCATGAGTGTCACTTGCCTAGGAGAACTCTCTTGACAAGCTCTGTGAGTGGGGCAATGCTTTCTTTCTCTTTCCAATCTTCCTGAGTATGATTTGTGTTTATTGCTCTGGCCAGTTTTAGGCACCCTCCCTGGTCAAGCCATAAACTTATGAATTCTGTTAATTTCAGTGATTCCACATGCAATTTAAATGGTGCATTCACTCAAAACTGGCCTTGCATAAAAGATGAATAGTAAGAAAAAAAATATGCTAGTAAATTAAAATTTTAATTTTTCTTTACTTGGAAGATTAAATAGTCAATAAAAACACATGGGGGCTTCCCTGGTGGTGCAGTAGTTGAGAGTCCGCCTGCCGATGCAGGGGACACGGGTTCGTGCCCCGGTCCGGGAAGATCCCACATGCCGTGGAGCAGCTGGGCCCATGAGCAATGGCCACTGAGCCTGCGCGTCCGGAGCCTGAAAAAAAAAAAAAAAAGAGAGAGAAAACACACAAAACACTGAAGACCCTGAAGAAAGGAAAATGTTCCACTAATGGCATTTTCCCACTCCTAGTTTTTAAACAAGGGGTTCTACATTTTCTTTTTGTACTGGGTCCTGCAAATTATGTATCCAGCCTTGGAGGAGTCCAGGATTTTGCTGTAGATATTGCCCATTCTCTGTATCCTAATAAAAATGTCCTACCTGTGAAATTCTTGAATGCTAAAATGTATCCTAAGAGAGTTAAAGAATATACTTTCTGAGCAAGTGACCCTGTTTAATAGTTAATTAAAAATAGACGAATTAAATATTGCTTAGGGCAGAATAAAATACTGCTTAAGAGAGCTGACATATTGTCTCATTCTGCCACACCTATGATGCTTATATGAGGAGCCCAGAAGATGTCCCACAGTATCATTAAAGTCATGTTGGCATGAAGGTGTCAAAGCATGTGGGACCTCCTATTAAAAACTACAATCTCTTTGATTTTAAAATAAAACAAGAAGACTGAGAAAATACCCAATATGAAATGTATTGCATAGGGGACTTCCCTGGTGGTTCAGTGGTTAAGGATCCGCCTGCCAATGCAGGGGACACGGGTTCGAGCCCTGGTCCAGGAAGATCCCAAATACCGCGGAGCAACTAAGCCCATGCTCCACAACTACTGAGCCTGCGCTGTAGAACTGACAAGCCACAACTACTGAGCCTGCGCGCCAGAACTAGTGAAGCCCACACGCTTAGAGCCTGTGCTCTGCAACAAGAGAAGCCACTGCAATGAGAAGCCCGTGCACCGCAACCCCCACTTGCTGCAACTAGAGGAAGACGGCGTGCAGCAACAAAGACCCAACACAGTCAAAAAGAAATAAAGAAAGAAAGCGCTTCTCTAAAAATATAAATATACATACATTACATAAAAGGGTATATAGTCTTGATGAACTTGAGCCCACAAACGATACGGAATGATGGTTGACTGATTTCCAAATTTATGTGGTGTGGCTTATCAGTCAGACACCTTGGCCTTGTGTTGTTAATTTTCTGTGACTCCTAATTTGCTCAGGAAATAGAATTATTTCCTGAAAAAGAGTCTTGAGCTTTTCCTTATGGGTTGTTCTTAGAGGAGCAAGGTAGGTTAGTGCTTTCTTAATTCATTATTTCTCAAGGTCTTATTTATAGGCCACTTTCAGAGAATCATCATAAAAACCCTGATAAAAAACATGTGCTGAACAGTTACTGTGTGCTAAGCTCTGTCATGGGCACTGGTGATAACGTGGAAAAGGTAAACTTCTTGCTCACATGGAGCTTATATCCTGAAAGAGGAGTCAGACATCAGACATCATAAAATTACTACTGAGAGGAATCTACACAGTGTGAGAGGGAACTTATAATTAAGGTATCTGATTGAGCCTAGAAAGTCAGAGAATACTTCCCTGTAGAAGGGAAAGTTTTAACTAACATCTAAAATAAAACTAGGAATTTACTAAGTGAAGCAAGAAGGAAAAGGTGTTTCAGATGCAAAGAATAGTATATGACAAGGACTTTTGGCAGGAGGAAACATTGCAGGCAAAAAGGAAGGGCTGGAGCTGAAAGACAAAAGGGGAACCTGGTGCAAGTTGAGGTGGAAGGGATGGGCAGGGACTCAATTGTGCAAGGTCTCGTGGGTAATGACATGGACTCTGTTTCACGATCAACAATTTTTGAGGATGTGGTGTGGGACTCTGCATTTATAACAAATATTCCAGTGGTCCTTATTTATATTAATGAAAATTTAAGAGTTCTGGTCTGTGAAAACTTCTTGGTGACTGTCGTTAGAAACTCAGACATGGTGGCTAACCCATTAATGTTAGGGGCAACTATGAAGGAATACCTCTGGGTTATGGTGGCCATTCTCCCGGCCATAGGAAATGTCCTAGTATGATGTATCTCTTAGAATTTAGCTGGATTCCAAAGCCTGAGTCCACAGCAAGGCTCTTTCCTTTTCTGCTCTCTTGTTGGAGGTCACGTGTGCCCCATATCTCCCATAATGATGGCAGCATTTGGGTCATGGTAAATACAAACTACTGGAATTATCGATGTGCTTTTCATTGTTAAACACTTTATGCACTTAGATCCTGTTGCAGGTAGCTTAAGATTATTTTTTAAATTGCTTTCGTATACATCCACTATTTTTACTGTTTCATTGAAATGATAAAAATTCTCATGTACAAGTTTTTGGAGTGCAAAAAAATGCTCATGGTAAAACACCTAGTAAATATCTGAGCAAAAATAATTCTTGGTATCCCCATTTTTTATCCCCTGCTCAGCAGGTGCTTTTCGTAGTTATCATCCCTGGAGCAGAAAAATGTGTCCCTTATTATTGCCTGTCTTGCTTGGTAAATTGGTGAATTTTTATCAGCCTCTGAGTGGTGTGTCATAACCCAGATGAACAACAGAGCAAAATTCAAAATTATGATGTCTCAGTGCCAGTCTAGCATTTATTTTCCATAAGCCAGATGTAGAGGGAAGGCAGCTACCCAGAGACCTTCAAGTGATGCTGGAAAACCCATACGTGGGAATAAGGGTCAAGAGGGCCAGAGAGAAAAGTCAGTTTGATCTTTCCTTATTGTTAGTTTAATGTGTTCATTTAAAAAAAGGTTCAGATTAATACAAAGTCAACAGTAAGAGTGAAATGGAACGCTAAAGATCACTGTAGGTAAGAGGACAGTAAGTGGCTCTGGCTTTCAACTTCACATCAAAGGGGAAGATCAAGAAAATCAATGTGCCCTTCTGTGCCTTTTTAAAGAGAGCGCCTGACATGATAAATCCCCATTAATTTCCTTCAGAAAAAAAGCTGACTGCTGAGAAAGAAAAGTTCCATTACTAACTCTTGCATTCCCTATGAAAAGAAGAGAAGAGGGAGACAGATGTGCTTGGGAGGTCTGCTCCAGAAGGCAAACAAATAAGAGGTAATGAAGGAATGGCAACCTGAAAAGGAAATTCGAATTGAGGAAGGTGCTGGGTAGAGAGAATGCTTAGCAAAGCTTTAGTAGAAGTAAAGGAGTGGGAGGGTGATCACCGGATGAAAGGTGATGGTGTGTCAGTCAATCCTGAGGAGCAAGTGAAGGGGTCCAGAATATGCGTGGCAAAAAAGTTATTTTGAGCAGAAGGCGTTTGAGTTCCTGAAGTCTCTCATCTGCCTAAAAGCAGAGCCTCCCAAAAGAACTCAAAAACCTCCATTGCCACAGATGCCTTCCCCAGGAGCAACCAGAGAAGATGGTTGACTCTCATCACTGGCGATGAGAAGCCTCCACACCCCACTAAACAGCCATCGTCACAAACTTATCATCTCCCATCTATTCTGCTAAAGGTCCGTATCTTTCCAGAAAGTCATTTGTTTGCCCTTTAGTGCCCTTCTTGTCCTCCTCAAATTCTACCCACATCTTTGAGTCACATTTTTTCTGTGAACTCTCATGTGTAAATGATTAAATTTGTCTTCTCTTGAAAATCTGGTTTTTGTCATTTTTTTAAATATAAATTTATTTATTTATGTATTTATTTATTTTTGGCTGTGTTGGGTCTTCATCGCTGCGCGAGCTTTCTCTAGTTGCAGCAAGCGGGGACTACTCTTTGTTGCAGTGTGCATGCTTCTCATTGCGGCAGCTTCTCTTGTTGTGGAGCATGGGCTCTAGGCGCATGGGCTAGTAGTAGTAGTTGTGGCACGCAGGCTCAGTAGTTGTGGCTCATGGGCTCTAGAGTGCAGGCTCAGTAGCTGTGGCTCACTGTCTTAGTTGCTCCGCGGCATGTGAGATCTTCCCAGACCAGGGCTCGAACCCATGTGCCCTGCATTGGCGAATGGATTCTTAACCACTGCACCACCAAGGAAGTCTGGTTTTTGTCAGTTTAATTCTCAGTTCCCAAGTGTGAATCCAACAGGATATAGGAAAAGCTTTTTCTCCCCAACAGAAGCAAATGGGAAACTCCAGATTGGGAGGAAGAAATCACAGAAATAACACAAGACACTTAGGCGTCTTTTTACCAAGAAAAGGAATTTAAGTTAAAAAGTCAGCAGGTCAAAATGCTTGGTTCATAGGTATATATAAGTATTCACAGATAACGGGAAACAGGTTATTTTTTAAATGTCTCCCTGCCCTACACAAGGAGCAAAGCTGGAAATAAAGCATTCACCCCTTGAGACAATTACTGTGACAAACTCACACCCAGGACAGCTGGACACTGCAATGGAATTGAGATGAGTCTCTGCAAAATGAAATGTTTACAGATGCATGCATAAATGAATGAATAATTAATATTTGTATAATGTGCATTATATGCCACATATAAGATCTTTGCACCTATTGCATGTTGTAATCTTTACAATAATCCTAGGAGTTAGGTAATATTTTTTACCCTTTATAGGGATGAAGAAACTGGGGTTTAGTAATATGCCCCGAATCCCATGGCTACTACAAAAAAGCAGAACTGGAAATCAGGCCTGAAAGGTATGTTTCAAGACCTGCTAACTGTTATGCTCTACTGTTTCTCTAATGAATGAATGAAGAAATTAAAGACTGATATTTATAACTACTATGGTATATTGAAGTTATTTGTTATCTATCATCTGGACAAATAAAAACTCCTTGAGAAAAATACAATGTCCTACTCATCTCTGTTGTCCCAGTGTAGCACAATCTCTGGAACAGAGTTTGAGCTCCAATAAGAGAAAAAATTATTTAACTTTAGTCATTATCCAGAGAGGTTGGACCTAAATGGGCAGGAAATTCATGTGAACAGTGTATTTTTAGACATCATGGATGAAAATAAATGGACTCTTAACGGCAGACGAAACTTTGGAATATCCCTCAGATACCTGCTTGAAAAAAAATCACTAAACAAGATGGAAAAAAGAAGAAATGTATGAGAGGAATAGCACATATCTTTACCAAAGAAATGTTACTGACATATACTATGTAAGATCTTAATTATTTCAGATGTTTTCTGAGTAACCCAATGACTTATAATTAAGATTAAACAGGAATAGCAGATAAGCCTATAAACAAAGAGATCATTTCGTTCTACAGAATTAAAGGAGAAACTGAATTTCTTATTGCTTGTAGTTTATTACATATCCTTTCAAAAGCCCCATAGGAAGAACCAGAAATCATCCTCTCTCTCTTTTTCTCTTTTGTATAACACTCATGAGGTTTGTTTATTTATTTATTCATTTATTTAAATTGAAGTATAGTTGATTTACAATGTTGTGTTAGTTTCAGGTATACAGCAAAGTGATTCAGTATATATATATATATATATATATATATATTCTTTTCCATTATGGTTTATTACAGGATATTGAATATAGTTCCTTGTGCTATACAGTGTGACCTTGTTGTTTATCTATTTTATATATAGCAGTTTGTATCTGCTAATCCCAAACTCCTAATTTATCCCTCCCCTACCCCCTTTCCCCTTTGGTAACTATGTTTGTTTTCTATGTCGGTGAATCTGTTTCTGCTTCATAAATAAGTTCATTTGTGTCATATTTTAATTCCACATATAAGTGATATGATGTCTGTCTTTCTCTTTCTGACTTACTTCACTTAGTATAATAATCTCTAGGTCCATCCATGTGTTTATTTTTTTTATCATGGTAAAACATGAATAACTTAAAACTTACAACCATTTTTAAGTGCAGCGTTCAGTGACATTAAATGCATTCACATGGTTGTGCAACCAACACATGAGATTTATTTTAAGTTTAATTGTATCACATTTTCAGAAATTTTAAAAGAATGTTTAAGTACATATAGAAAAGTGCACATGTAAGTATCCAGCTTGAGTATTGTTCACCACCTGAGCACAACCATGCAACCAGGACCCATATCAAGTAATACATTACAAGCACTCCAAATACTGTACTCACAGGTATGCTAAATAAATATTTGTTGAACAAATAAGTAAATGAATAGTAAAATAAAGATGTCTCTTCCCTGGAGGAGATTTAACTTCAATATCTATAAGTATTCAAAGCAAAAGGAAATAAAACCCCCTCTGTCAGGTGAATGTCCTTACTCATAGGAAATCCACAGTAAAGTCTTACTTTACTTATTACTTTGGGGTGATAAGGCAGAACACCGTATACTCAAACAGTCCAGGATAAAGCAAAACATTTTCTTTGTACTACTATATGTTTGAGATTGTTAGAAAAAGGAGAAGGAGGAGGAAGGGTGGGGGGAGGAAGAAGAAGGAGGAGAAGGAAAAGAGAATGTCCTTAAAAACATTTAATATTTTCAAGGATGGTGGGCAGAATTTAAATTCCTGAGTGTTTTAAGTTACCCTTCCTTCTACCTGTATTATATCTGTTTCCTACCCTTCTCTACCTTGACTCCTACCTTTTCTGAAGTACAATAGGGATTCTTGGTAGCTTTGCACCAAATTTTAATCTTTTTAATGTGTGTGTGTGTGCTCTCAGCAAGCATACAACGTATAAATGGCCAGATGATTATGTATTAAGTAATATTTTTAAAAGATTTATGTTCAACAGCACAAACTAACAACATTCCAGGCTTGCTTGCCGAAGCAGTGATTACTCAGGATGCATTGGGATCTTGTTTAAAGCCTCTGAATAAATGGGACACAGTGTACACCTTTAACTTGTATTCATGGATTGTCTGAACACTGAGACAGGTGTTAAAAGAAGTCCATCAATAATGGATGACATCTGGAATGAGGACAAAAGAGATAATCATCAGGGTTATGAATAAAAAGTATCAGGATGACAACTGCTCTACATCCTTTAAAGGACATATGAGGAAAGACTCATACTGGAAAATTTATCCAGCTAGAAACATACAGCAGCTTAATCCACAATAAATGGATTCAAGCCTCAAAGAGAGAGGCATCAAATTTTGGATTCCAGATTTGCCACCTACAAACTCTTGTTACTTTGGCAGATTGTTCCAACTTTCAGCCTCTCAATTCTCTCATCTATAAAGTGGGTGTATTTTGAGAGTTGTTGTGAGGCTACATGGCTTTGTGTGATATTATCATATACTAAGAAACGTGTATTTGTCTTTGTCCCTGGTTCCTGGTGCAGAGTTCCTAAAACCCTTGTAATTTCCTGTGTGATAGGAGTGCTAGAAGCATTTTTATAATAATATGTGGTGTTAGTCTCTAGGTTCTGACAAAAGAGCTTCTAAGACCCTTGGAATCTCCAGAATGATAATAGTATCATTTGTATGATAATGAGATGATTGGTGGCTGGGGTCCCCTAGATAGTTTCAGGGCCGATGCTGGTCCCCAGGAAAACCAAGGCAAGATGAGAGAGTTGGAACTTTCAGCCCCATCCCCATCCAACCTTTGAGAAGAGGAGAGGGTCTGGAGATTAAGTTCATCACCAATGGCCAATGACTTAATGACTCATCCTATGTAATGAAACCTCCATGAAAAATCTTAAATGATAGGATTTGGATAACTTCTGAGTTGGTGAACACATCAAGGTTCTGAGACAGTAACACACCTAGGGAAGGCATGGAAGTTCTGTGCTTCTTCTCCTGTGCCTTGACCTATGTATGCATCTCTTCCATTTGTCTATTCCTGAATTGCAGCTTCAATAATAAACCAGTGATAGGAAGTAACCTGTTTCCCTGAGTTCTGTGACTGTTTCTAGCAAACTGTCAAACCAAAGCAGGGGAGAATGGCAACCCCTAATTTATAGCTCGTCAGTCCGAATTATGAGAAGCCCAGGACTTGTGAACTGGCATCTGAAGTGAGGGCAGTCTTGTGGGACTGGGTCTTTAACTTGTGGGAATCTGATACTAAATCCAGATGAATTAAGTTAAGCTGGAACATCTAGCTGGTGTCTGGAGAGTTTAAAAATTGTCAGTGTGAGGAAAAACCCCACACATTTGTTGTCAAAAGTGTTCTGTGGATAAAACATATCTCAGTAAGTATGTAATGATTTACTTTGGATTTTTATTACCCAGTGCAGCCCAAAAATAAATAAATAAAAATTAATAAAAAAATTAGTAATCACATTCTATTTAAAAAAAAAAAAGACAGAGTGAGGAAGGGGAGTTGTGGAATGTGTGATTAGCTTGTGAACATTCTTCTGATGGGTTGGTGGTGAGGTAATTGGTAATCAACATCATCAACCTTCTGGTTTCAACCAGTCTGGGGTCTATGTGCTTGTGGGCAGCATACAGTTAACTTCTTCCACCTGGTGGGGGTTTCAGTATCTGAAAAACAGCTCGAAGGACATGGCTCAGAATATTATCTGTAGCCCTTGAGGAGGAACTAAATGTCCTTGATTTTGTTTAATGGCTAACCTGTTATCACTTTTTCTTGCTTCACTCTTTTATTTGTGCATTTTCCTTGCTTCTGTGATTAAATGTATTCTTTGGAACTCTGGGAAGGCCTAGGAGGCTAACATTTTTCTATAGACAAGGGGAAGGTGGAGGTCATGGGGGTGGGAGTAGGTTCTGTCCTGGGAAGGCCACAGAGAGTCCTGCTTGGTTATTGTTGGAATAAAAAAATCTGTGCATTCACTTTGAAAAAGCTCGCACAGTCCCTTGAAAAGTTAAACATATAGTTACCATATGACCCAGTATTTTCATTTCTCTGAATATTCTTGAGATCAGTGAAAACATATGTCCACACAAAAACGTTTATGAATAGACATAGCATTCATAATAGACATTATTATTCATAATAGGCCCAAGGTAGAAACAACACAAATCTTACCATGAATGATGAATGAATAAACAAAATATAGTATATCTATATAATGGGTTATTATTTGACAATAAAAATCAATGAGTTGTTGACACATGATACAACATGGTTAAATCTTGAAAACATGCTAATTGAAAGAAATCAGTCATAAAGACAATATTATATGACTCTATTTACATGAGATGTTCAGGGTAGGCGAATCTATAATACAGAAACCACTTTCCTGATTGCTTAAGTGTTGGGAGCATTTAGGGAGGGAGAATGGGGAGTGACTGCTAATGTCTATGAAGTTTCTTTTAAGGGTGATGAAAATGTTTAAAACAGATTGTGGTGATGATTGTCCAGCTCAGAATATTCTAAAAAACATATAATTGCACACATTAAATGTGTGATTGCAGGGCATATGAATTATATCTCAGTAAATTGTTATTTACAAATTCTGTGGGATACAGATATTGTGAAAATATGTTTACAGGGAAGCATAATGTCTGCAACAAAGCAAAATGCACTTAACAAGAATAATATTGAATTGTGAGGGTATTGCAGGAGTTTATGTCAAATTTTTAGAGACCAAGTAGGGTAAATACAATCCATTGTATAATTTGTACTTACTGAAATTGAGTAGATGTATAAAAAGTCACTAACATTCTCTTTATTCAGTGTACTATTTTTATTATGTTTATTTTAGTAAACTAATATTTCCACAATCCATTTCTTCAATAACTTCTTCATTAATCCATTTCTTTGAGAATTTTCAGAGACCTACCTCTTGCTGCTTAAGAAACCATGCAAATAAAAGTGGCTTAATTATAACTGATTATAATTCTGATTTTTTTATGTTAACCACAGGATTACATATGAATTTTATATGTGAGATCAATACTATCTTTTTCATATTCGAAGTGAGATGCTCAAGATCAGTTATCTCACCTTATTCTTTGTATACTTGATACATGGTTCACAGATGCAGTCAATGAATCTTTGAGCAATGAATAAAAATGAATGATTCTATGAACAAAAATCATAGTTATAAATCAGAACACTGAATTTTTTTTTTTTTTTTTTTTTTTTTTTTTTTTTTGTGTGGTACGCGGGCCTCTCACTGTTGTGGCCTCTTCCGTTGCGGAGCACAGGCTCCGGATGCTCAGGCTCAGCAGCCATGGCTCACGGGCCCAGCCGCTCCGCGGCATGTGGGATCTTCCCGGACTGGGGCACGAACCTGTGTCCCCTGTATCGGCAGGCAGACTCTCAACCATGTGCCACCAGGGAAGCCCAGAACACTGAATTTTTTAGGACTTTATTTTTTACAGCAGTTTTAGGTTTACAACAAAATTGAGAGGAAAGTACAGGTGTAATGGAGAGGTCACAAAAGGCTTCATCAAAGAAGTAGAATTTGGTCTGGTCCTTAAAGAGTTAGTTATATTTAGTGTTGCAAGGGAATGACCATTTCATGAAAGAAGAATAAAAGTCTGGGTCACAAAATGCCAGGTTAATGTAGAGTTGTTCCTACTTTCCTTGGTCATATCTATTCATTTCTTCTCCCAAATTTCTATTTTTCCTGGGTGTTAGATGGGAGGCCGTGTAGGACAGTGGTTAAGATAAAGGACCATAGAGCCATAGTGCCTGCTTTGAAATCACAGCTCTCTTATGAATGCTGTTATGCAAATCCCATAACCTCTTCATGATTCACTATAACTGTAGATAATAATAGAACCTACTTCAAAGAGTTCATTGAAGAGTTAGATGACTTAATAAATGAAAAGCACTTAGAACAGTGCCTGACACATGGAAAACACTCAGCATACTTAGTAGTTATTAGAGAACAAGATCACAGAGGCTGCCTGTATGTGATAGCAATTCACTCCTTTACATTTGGAGCCTGTTGCTCAGTTTGGTACCGTGAAATGTAAAAGCATTTCACTTAACTACTGGCTAATTCCAACAGAGCTCAATATAAATCTGATGCCTGTAAACTTCAGCCTTAAATTCATGGTGAAATGCTGGGCTGACTTCAAAATGCATGGGAACTATAGTTCAATGCAATAACTATTCATGTTTCTCCATCTTCCTTATATGAGGTTTTTACTCTCTTAGGTTATTTGTCATCTAAGAATGATATGTCCAGGCTCAAATATTCTTAAATACCTCGTAAATAATACAAAAGCTGCATCTTCATTTACCAGCTTGTTTCTTTACATGTACATTATGCAGAAAGCTTCAGTTAACAGTTCTAATAAAAACAATAATAACAAAATCTAAGAAACAATAATAACAAAATCTAAGAAACAATAATAACAAAATAATAACAAAATAATAACAAAATCTAAGAATAATAACAAAATCTAAGAAACAATAATAACAAAATCTAAGAAACAATCTAAGAAACAAACAATAATAACAAAATCTAAGAAACACAATCAATTATTAAGTAGGTGACATCTTATAAATTACAGTTAATTGTCACTGTAGCAACATAAAAACATATGCCATAAAAACTTCGATTAACCCAGAGGTCACCAAAGGAATAATTATCCATTATATTTGTTTGGAACTTTTTACATTTAAAAAAATCGCATCATACCTCAACCTCAACACTTGTCAGAAAAGGTGTGGGTTATTACATCCATTTCAAAAATGAAGAGTTGAAGATATAAAGAACTGAGGTGACACACACAGACTCTAAGGGGTATAAAATTAAATAATTAGATCTATTTCTGCCACAGTGAAATATCCAGCCCTGTGACTACCCTATAGTAGGAACATAATAAATATTTATTGAATAGAGGGATTAAAGAACATGTGTGTGAATGAATGAGTGAATTTATTTACTTACCTGCTTATCTATCTTTTTTTATTGTAAAATCCAGAGAAAATTAATACTTGTAGGATTTACATAAAAATTTTAGCTGAAGTCTGGTCCAGTGAACTTCAGAGTGGATAGTGTTCAGTTGGTTCAAAATAGAATGTATCAAGCTGTAAAAATGGAAACATAACCATGTTGTATTGTATAAAGATTGTTCAAGGAAGGCCTGTTCATAGGACTGAGTTGAAGCCAAGACTAAATAGTGTTCATAACTGTTTCTATTAAATTACAGGGACATGGTATGGGCTTAATTGGGAGGAGAGCTGGCTGGGCCAGGACAAAGTATAATAAGGATAACCTGAGGCTGCTTGAGATGGAGGATGGGAGGGAGAGTGGAGGATTGGTAGGGAGTGTGTGGGAATGAGGAGCTTGGAGATCTACAGTGTAATCCAAGAATGGAGCCAAAGTCAAAAACAGAGGTGCTAAAGCTCAGGTCTGTGGTGCAAAGGGCAATTAACTCAGAGCCAAAGACTAAGAGCAGGTTGAAATAGAGGAATGAAAGTGGTCATGAAAGGTGAGAGGACACTGTTTCTTGCTGACTTCATGGCTTTGGGTAAATTGGCAATATCTGCTGCCTTGTGGGATCAGACAATTATGTCAATGTTCAGACCATTAAAAATTAGAAATTTTGCCTTGCCTATGTAGCATCTGCTAAACAAAAAGCTTAAAACCATTAATATAAGTGCAGAGATCCATTTTTAGCATCTAAGATCTATTTTTAAGAAATGTGCTTTATTGAGATAGGGCAGTCAAGTCAGGATGTACCTTTAATCTCTATAGGCACAATGTTTTGTTTTGCTATGCATTATAGTAAGAGGAGCCAGCATATGAATATAGAGATGTGGTCTTTGGCTCAAGAGATAATAACCATCCTTGCTTCCTGCCCAATCTGAGCATTTCAGGTCTGTGTTTCAAAGTGAGATAGGCTTTGCTTCTGGGCCAAGACACTCCAAACCCTGTCACATTGGCTCTCTTCTCATTGTCACACTGTCATATGCAAAAGAGGATCATGCTTAAATTTTTCAGTGCCAACTGGCTGATTCCACTCCTGACACAACATTCAATGCCATGACCTCCTGTTCTATGGTGACAGAGAAGTGAAGAGTCAGCCAAGATGATTGCAAATAACCCATAGAAAGAGCCATTTTGTCTATATTCTTGTTTTAAAATCAAATTACTTATAACTTTTTTCACTGCCATCCTAGGAAAGTTTTCCTATTGTATTAGTTAAGTTCATGTATTAAAAATTATCACTTGAATGTCATCTCTGTGTTGGCAACTATGCTAAGCACTGTGTATAAAGTGTGCATTGATATATGAATGTATTAAAATTAAAATCACTAATAGATTACATGAAGAAAACTATCAACGTGGTGATAGGGAATAATGGGGTGATGAATGTGAGGGAGCCAAGGACCCTGGCAAGCAAATCCAGAGTGATAAATATGAAAAAAAATTGTGTGTACATATTTCCTATGTTTTATGTATTCAGTACCCTTCTCCCCATATTCCACCACCCCTTTATCCTAGTTCTTTTAGATTTTTATCCTGTGTTAGACAACTTTACAAGGTGAGGTCAATGCAAAGAAATTGCAAGTTTGTCTTATTTCTAACACATCCCTAGAGACCATAGTAGCTGTTTCCATTACAGATGTTTTTACTTCTTATAAATATCACAAAATGTGAGATTGCTTAAACAGCCATTATAGCAATATATAATTTTGTCTTAATGATAAGTATTAGTTCTGTCACACATGAACAGAAAGCATACTACAAGGTACTCTGAAGGACCTAATTATGGTCCTTACCCTCAAAATTTTGACCATTTACTGGAAAGCTTTATAAACAGGAAAAAAAATGAAGAATAATTTTTAAAAATGTATTTCTGACTTCAGGTTTCTGATTCCCATCGAGAAGTTTGGAAATTGCTGTTCTGTCTAAATGACAAGTACAAAGCTGAACAGACTGAAAAAATCAACTCTTCTTGGATGCATAAGAGGTGAAGATACAGGTCAAACCATTGCCCCCAAAATTGGAGAGACAGGTGAACACAGGGAATCACAGCATACTAGAGCAGACTCACAAGTGAAAAAACTGTGGGAACCAGTACCAGGGTGGAAAAACCTGAAATGAAATTGACTAATTGCTGGAAGCTCAGTGTGGACAAGTCTGAGAGTTAAAAACCCCGGAGGACTTAACCATAGGGGTACACCACACTTTTGTGAGTTTTACCTGCAGGAACTTGACCAGGTTTTCACAATAAATGTCAGAGAAAGATTCCCTCATGCTTCTAGCAAGGAGAAAGGGAAATGAACCATTTTGAAACATGCTGTAGCACTCTACTCTTCTTAACAAGGCCTGCACTCCAGGAGTTAACTGTAGCCTAAACTACTGGAGTATTACCAGAGACTGACTGGGAGAAGGGGAATATTCAACTCCAGCTCCCTCTAACCATTCTGTTCCACCTAAGGAAAAAAAAAAAAAAACTCTGAGAAACACTTGGAAAGTTCAGAGTCCAGAGGCATAAGCTCACTAAAAGACTGAGAGTTAATCATAGGACAACAAAACACTTCCCCTCCCCCAACACCTTGCCACCATGTTACTAAAGGCCTATTTACAGCAGTTCCTTTAACCTGGTACATCATGCCTGGTTATGAAGAAAAACATGCTAGGCACACTAAAAGACACACACACACACACAAAAAGGAATAGAGCAAGCACCAGAACCACATGGCAGTGATGCTGGAATTATCAGACTGTGAACTTAAAACAATTAACATGTTAAGAACTTTAATGGATAAGTAGAAGCACTCAAGGATAGATAGGCAATGTCAGTAGAGAGATGGAAGTTCTAAGAAATAACCAAAAAGAGATGTTAGACATGAAAATCACTGTAACCAAAATTAAGAATGCCTTTGTTGGGCTTATGAATAGACTGGACATGGCTGAGGAAAGAATCTCCAAGCTAGAGGGTATGTTAATAGAATCCTTGAAACTAAAAAGAAAAGAGAACAAAATCTGGAAAAAAAAAAAAACAAAAAAAACCGGAACATCAAAGGACTGTGGTTCAGCTACAAAGGGCACAACATACATGTAATGGGAATACCAGAAAAAGAAGAAAGAAAGGAACACTAAGTATTTGAAGCAAAAACAACTGAGAATTTTTCCAAATTACTGTCAGACAGAAAACCACAGATCTAGGAAGCTCAGAGAACACGAAGCATGATGCATGCCAAAAGCTACACCAAGGCATATTATTTCCAAACTACAGAAAATTAAAAGTGAGGGAAAAATCTTGAAAGAAGCCAGAGGGGAAAAAACACCTTACCTGTGAAGAGCAGAAATAAGAATTACATCCAACTTCTCAGAAGCCATGCAAGCAGGAAGAGAGTGTTGTGACATATTTAAAGTGTTGAGAGAGAAAAAAAAAAAAATTAACCTAAAATCCTGTACCATGAAATTGATCC